>NC_088932.1:10107500-10170000 GCF_038396675.1 Hydra vulgaris | reverse complement strand
TCAAATACATCAAATGTTGAATTGGTAAATGAAAAAAATCCATATGGAAAATCATTATCTTCTATAAAAATAGTTGAGGCATTATTGAAAGATAATCTTGGAGAACTATTTGTAAGTGAAGCTGTAATCAGGTGTACAGAAATTAATAAAAACTGAAAACACTTCCGGTCTTCTGGTAATGGGAATAAAGTATCATCAATTGTGGATAATGGAATCTTTTTTATGATTTCTCCATCTTCTAGGTCAATAAATGAGCTAACTTTAATAAAATCAATGCCAGGTAATGCTGGGTTGAGAATACAAGCTTTTGTTTCATAAAAAATTCTTACTTTGCCTTGTGCCCCAATAATACGCTCTATAACAATTTCAATAAACCCTCCCTCTAGAACAGATACTTCTAAACAAGTCCTGCTAACTTGAACAATACCATGAGGATCAATCACTGACTCAGAATGAAGACCAAGAGTAGGCCAACCTAACTGATTTGGTTTTGGTTGTAAGTTGCTTATAAACATTTTGTAATTTAATGGTTCAGTGATTCTATCTGGAATTACAACATTAAATGATACTAGGACTTCTTTTGTACCATGAGACATAGTTATTGATTGAAAAGAAGGTTTCAGTAGACCATCTATAAATTTGTATTTATTTGTAAAAACAGATGTCTCTATATTTACAACAATTAATGAAAATAAACCGATTCTTGTTAAATAAACACAAACACTTCCATTGCTTAATGATGTAAAACTTGGAAAAATATTAACAACAGAATTAGACATAATTTCTGGAATAGATAACTCTCTTCTTGAGGTTGTACAATTAATTTGAGGAGAAGTTAAAGTCAGTTTCTCAGTAACTAGGACAACATTTACCATTTCAATACTCAAAATAGAACCATTTGAAAAAAAGAGACTTCTGTTAAACTTAATAACTTGAGATAAATTAGAGCATCCATCTTGAAAATAAAGTTCAGCATTAAAAAGTGTATTGTTCATAAAGGTTACGAGAACAATTACTTTTACTTCATTAAATGTTCCTTTATTCCGTTCAACTGCAAAGTCAATAAATCTTTCACCTGACTTAATAAACAATTCTACATATGAAAGTTTAAATACTCCAAAAGGATCGTCATTTTCACTAAAACAATAACCCATCATAATCACATTACAAACTGTAAACCTTATGCAAAAAAAAAAAAGAAAAAAAAAAGAACAAAATAACAAGAAAAATAAAACCTTGATAATCAGTCATTGTTGACATTTAATCTAAAACCTTAGTTTGTCAGAAATAAACCAATAATCAATAACTGTCAAAGTTTAATGTTCAATGAATATTGATTTAATTGATCAATAAATCAGATTAAATAACCTAAGCCCACACAGTTTGTCAAATCATTTTAACAAGCAATTTGTTGATAAATAATCAACAATTTTTGACAGATCAATAACTAAAATGTGTTGACAAAAAAATGAGTTGAAAACTGATCAGTATTCAAATGGTAACAAATGCCAATAAAATCTTTGCAAAAAATTGTAATTTAACTTTTAACTGCCAATAAAAAAAAGAAAAAATTAGAGCAAATTAGCTAAATACTAAACAAAATCGGTTAATAAAAGTATGAAAAAAAATCAGAAAATTATCATTCAATTTCTGTATGTGTGTACAGTTTTCAAAAAAAAAAAGACAAAAAAAAAAATTTCATTTTTTTCAAACATTAATAAGTAACTGATGTAACCTGAAGTAAAAATGTAACCATATATTCTATATATGCAAATTATTTAATTGATTTCTGTTCAACTTAATAATATATATGTTATTTCAACAATTTCCTCTAGAAGAAATAAATTTGTTTATGATTTTATTTTAAAAATGCTTTAAAGTTTAGGCACATTAAAGATATTTTTAAACATTTTGATAAGATCTAAAAGTTAAGAGTTGTGAGCATTGCTTACTCCTTTTTGACAGAAATGGATTAAAAAGCAGTAAAAAATTAAAATGGCAAATAACAGATATGAAAGAAATAATAGATAAAAGAAGCTTATCATAACAGAAAAATTGCTATGTCATCGAAAACTGATAAATAGCAATGGCTCTGTTACTAAAAACAGAGATGTAGTAACTTATCTGTTTACAGTAATAGCAAGTTTTTAAAAGCAATACTTTTAATTACAGCAAATATTTAAAAGTAAGCGAGTAATTAAAAGTGATGAAAGTAAATTTGAAGTAATAAATAAAATAAGAAAAGTTAATATCTAGAAAGTGTTTTTGATTGGTTGCAAGATGGCATGCAAGATGGCAATGAAAGTGTTGATATTTGAAGCTTTAATTTTAATGAAGTAAGCGTGCGTAACTAGAGAACTCTAAAGGTTTATTTAGTAGAAATTGATTGAAATGAATGGTGGCAGTTTCAACAACCGAAGCCCACACAGTTTGAATAGTCAAAACACGAATGAAAAAAATCACCAAATTTGAATCCAATCAAATTTTTTGATTTTTTGAAATGGATAAAGAATTAGTCAAAAATTTTTGAAATGGATAAAGAATTAGTCAAAATCTGAATAAGATCCTAAAATTGCTTGAAGCAAAAACTAGATACCATTTAATAAAACGAAACAAAATTTGAAACAACCTTGTTAAATCAATGCAAAAAAGATGTATAGCTAGCAAACAAACAATAACGATGTGTAGTTAGCAAAAAAACAAAAAAGATGTTTTGCTAGCAAAAAAACAACAAAGGAGTTATTTTAAATACTTATTTAAATGTTTATTTTTGTTTTGCCATTTTTTCAATATACCACATTTTTTTATCAAGAATTTTTGTAATTATGTTTGATAAAGTTTTTATATACAGTTGTATTGTTTAGTTAGTCATCCATGGTGCAAAATTTGTTTAATAAAAAATTTTCTTGCAAATGAATAAAGAATGTTTATTATCTTTTTATAGTTTCTTTTTTATGTAACTTTAAATAAACTTTACGTAACACAATTTTAATTTGCTGAATTTTTAAAAGCGCTGAGTATTCCTGTTGTTGTTTTAATTTGTTGCAAAAACAAACAACAACACAGCGACACAATTAAACAAAACAAATGAAAAATTAAAAACTCACACTATATATTTTATGCACGATATTATTTTTTATTGTTATGTTAAACTTATTTATTTTACTTTTTTTTTATTTTTTATCAAATAATGATCAATATAAAGAATAAAAAACAAGTTAGTACTTACTTAAAGTTATCAAATAATGATCAATATAAAGAATAAAAAACAAGTTAGTACTTACTTAAAGTTGGGATTTGATTAAAGTACATATTTATTTAATAGTTTATAGAAGTTAATTATTATGCTATGAAAAGGTATAAAGTTAACTTAAGAAAAAATACATCAAAATAAAAATTACATACAGAATCACTAACTCCAACACACTAGCATTTTTTTGAATTTCTCCAAAATTAGTTGCAGATAACAACATTAGATAAAATGTCTCATTTATTTCTGGTATGCGATCAGATGTTATGTTTATATAAATAAATTTCGAACTCTCGCCATTTAAAAACTTTAATGAACTAGAATTGAATGTAAAATCATCAAAGCTGCTTCCATTAGAGACTGGAACTATTGACCATGAAACCTAAAAGTTAAATTATTATTATTGTTGAAATAACTCTTAGACATAATACTATGAAACCTGAAGTTAAACATGAAAATAACAAATACAAAGTAATAAATTAAAAACAAAATAAGAATAAAAAGTTAAGATAAAATAATAAATATCAAATTATATAAAAGGTTTATAAATTTGTTTTTTTATTAAAGCTATATTCTGTCAAATCAGAAAATGTTTTGTTGGAAAAAATCTCAACAACAATTTTTCAATTTATAACAATATTTATTAAATTCATAATTTTATAGACTTATTTTTTATATAAAAAATCTTTTTACTACAATGACAAATCACATCCAACCACAGACAAATCACACCCAACCACAGACAAATCACACCCAACCACAGACAAACTAAACCCAACCACAAACAAATTACACCCAACCACAGACAAATCACACCCAGCCACAGGCAAATTACATCCAACCACAGATTGGGTATAATTTAGTTATATATGGTTATATGCAGGTTAATACAACATTTGTATGTTGTATTAATGCATATATTACATTAATTCAACATTCAAATGTACATGTACTATAACATTTGTATTTAAATATTCTTATACATGTAAAATAACAAATATTTATTTACATAAAAATATTTATTGTAAAGTCACAAAAATTCTAATCTTTGCACAATTTGTATCACTGTTAAATACTTAAAATAAATAATTCCATCTTTTCCTTATTTCTGCATAATGAACAGCACAAAGTTAATGCATCCTTTGGTTGCACATTCAGCAATTAAAATTGGTATCAAAAGAAGGGTCATGCTTTCTGCAGTCCTATAATGGAAATGTATAATTCCATATATTTATTAAATGTAAAACCCTATATTTATTGTATTTCTTATCTGTAAACCAATAATCTTCCAGCCATATGAAATTAATCTACATGCCCAGAATGCAGGACTAATAAGTTAAAAATTGTTGATAACCTGCAGTTGGATTACTACTGCATTTTTTCCCAAAATGGTTGCTTTTTCTTGACTTAGGGAACATCAATGCCATCAAGGGATACTTGCTTCCAGATTTTACCAGATTTTATTTGTTGATACTTATGTTGATGTCAGCAAGTTGGTTATAATTTTAACTTTTTTGCGTTTTTTGTTTGTGGAAAAACTAATCTAACCTTGATCATCATATTGGCCATTTACAAACCCTCTTGCTAGAAGCATGATTCAGATTCAGCTATCTCTTGAGAAGGGCGAATGATTACTTTACTTTACCTGTTGGATATGTCTGCTGTTTTTTTGTCTTTTGACTTACTGGTGTTGACTATTTTCTTAATATCAAAACTTCTAGACATAATAGAGCTAAATAATAACTAAGAAATAAATAATAACTTAGTTAACTAAATAATAATAACTAAGAAATAAATAATAACTTAGTTAACTACTAGATGTAACTATTAGTTACACTAATAATACTAGTCTGCTAGTTAAGTCTGTTAAATATAAATAGTAGTAGTAATCTAGTAATCTTAACTAGCAGACTTAACTACTAGATGTAATTTAAATATAATATTACATATAGCGCACATAAATGTATTTTGTAAACAAACTTATTTGCTCATCTTTTATATTTATAACAGAACTTTATTTCAATTTTTTTTGAAACCATTTAAACTACTAACCATACACTTTTATTAAATCAACTTTTATCCATTCTATTGTAAGGTGTATTCACCCTACTTTTTTCTTAAAACTATATTTATAATTTTAATACAAGTTAGCCCATGCAAATAAAATAAATTATGATAGTGATTGTTAGCAATAATAAAAAAATTACTGAAAAATAAATGCGTACCTCAACCACATCTGTTAATCCTAATTCCCTCACCACTTTAATCTTAACAATACTGAAATCAGTTATTGGTTCTTTAACTTCCATCAATGTTTGTACAAAAGAAAACAAACCATTAGGGTAACCCTTTTTTTTAACAACAATAATCAAAGAATCAGCTGTAGATTGAATTTTCCCTCCACCTGATATATTTACCAAACGTAAAACAAACTGTTCTTCAAGTTCATGATCGTCTTTAATATAAACAGAAGCAATTTCTATATATTAATAACCCATAATTACAAGTAAAACATTTTAAAACCTTACAATTTATTTTATTAATCATTAATGTGTTTATTTTTTATTTAGTAAACCATTACTGAATCAACAGATATTTTTTACTATTGTATATGCATAAAGAAATAATATTCCAAAGTTTGTTTTAAAATTTGCAAGCATTTTTATGGTAAAGTATTTTTTTTAAATGTCAACAAGACTGCAAAAAAATAATTAAGTTGGGAATTAAATAGAAAGTAACAAGAATTAAAGAGTAAGAAAATGGACAAACTTACTAAGAAATACTGACAGTAAGAAATGGACATTACTGATAGTAAATGTAAAGTAATATAAATAAATGTAAATAATGTTAACTTAAGGCTAAGTAATGTAATATAAATATAATCAAGCGAAAATGACAATAAACAAAAAAAAAACTATAAATTGTATTTATGTAAATTATCATGAAAACTTGAAGACAATAGAGGATTAAAAGTTTTTTGAGAGTGAAAAAAACTTTTCTAATAACTAGTCAAGAGTGTTTTAGTTGGTGAAACAATATATAAATAGAAAGAAGCTTAGTAGCCAGAGCATGTCTTCATGATATCTCATTCCTGCTGATCAACCCAAAGTTGTAAATATGGACTCCTTATATGGTCTTGACAATCCACATCACAGTTAATACTCTGGCATTTTTCCATTGTTAATGGTACCAGCCCGCTTCAGAACCATAAAAATAATTATAGAGCTGCAATTTCATTAGAAAATATTAGAAGTTGCAAAGTGACTATTAAAGAGACATATTGTCATCATAGGAAGGAAACATAACACAGTTATACATCTATTCAAGCCTTACAGATAAAAAAGATGTGTGAGGCTTATCAACAGCATCTAATGATCATACTAAGGTTATAACAATAGATAAATTCAACACCTCTACGATTAATACAAATAATATTATTTGCAAACTAAAACAAATGAATCAGGTTTTTCAGAGTGAAAATACAAATCAAGCATTTAAGAGTTTTCAGCATTTTAGATTTGTTAATTTTCGGAATAATTCTCATTGAACTTCATTTACAATTTAAAAAAAAAAGGACATCATAAAAAGATCCAGCCAGAATATGACAAGAGTATCCATATAAGAACAAAATTGAGATTTAAAGAAGCAGAGAATTAGATTAAGAGCAACAAATCTTTCATATCATACATTTTCTTTGGACCTGTTATTGCACTACATACTACTACCCTAAAGCTGACTGGGATTCTTTTTATAATTTTCTTCATGACAGTCTTTGATAATTACACCTCCTACATAACCTCCGGGATCTAGGCAGAAATGAAAGCATTTATTCCTACTTATCAGTTCCAAGTCAAGCCTCTAAGGTGTTCACCTTCTTTAGCAAGTGCTATGTCAGATCGTAATTATTTTTTTCATCTTTTTCAAAAGAACAACTCTTGAAAACTTATTTATTATTGAAAAAAATTAATGTGAAAAAATGCTGTCTGATGCCAATCTCCATTACTCTCAGTTCACTAGACTTTTAGACATATAGACATTACTCTCAGTTCACTAGACTCAGTTCACTAGAGTTCACTATTACTCTCAGTTCACAGACTTTGAAAATCTTTAACAGTGCTGTTAACAGAGGTAGGTCTAAATTTGATCTCTCACTTATGGGACTGATCTTATTACTTCTCCCAATGATAAGGTAGAACTGTTTGCAAAAATCTTTTAACTTGACTTTTGAATTTTATAGCCATACTCTTTTTTCCAATTAAATAAGTTAACCCATTGTTAGACATTCAAATCACTCCAGTTTCTGTTGCTAAAGTCAAATCCCAGTTAAACTCTTCTGGTGGCCCAGACAAAATTCTTATTATAGTCTTACAAAAGTCCAGAACTCTCTTTAATTCTTTCTAAACTATTTAATAAGTGCTTGACTGAATCGTGTTTTCCTGGTTATTAGAAAATGGCATATGTGGCTCCAATTTTTAAAAACTCTGGACAACATTCCGACCCCTCCAACTATTGTCTGACCAGTCTTCTTTCTGTTATTAGCAATGGCTTTGAGTCTTTTTAAGTCTAATTTCTAACATCCCATCATGAATCAAATAACTTACTGTCAGACAACTAATACAGTTTTTGATAGTAACACCCAACTTAATAGTGGTTGCTTGCAGCCTTGTTGGGAGTGAATTAGAATAAAAAAATAGACCTGATAAACTAATAAACTGAGGAGACTTGAATTAAAACTAACAAGAAGAAGTAAAAACTTCCATGTCTGCCTGAACTCAAGAGATTATGTAAGCAAAAAATTTAAAGCAGAAAACTAAAAAAATCACCTGCCACAACTGTCAAAAAAAAAAAAAATCAAGAAAAAGAAACTATAAGGTAGTAGCAAGAAGTCCAATGATGAGGTCAAATGATGGGGTAAATGATGGGATCCAACAATAGAGTTCAATGATTTAGTAAATAATGGCGTAAATCTGATATAAAAGAAGTATAATAAAATTTTCAGCAAGAACATGGCATGGTCTGAACCACCTAAAGAAAAAAAAAGGAAGAAACTGAAGACAAGGTATGCCCAGAAACAAGATGAAAATTAAGAAGCAAGTGATTTAGTCCGGAAAACTATTCACAAAAATCTAGAAAATGAAATAAAAAAATAAAAAGTTTCAAGATTTAAGGAGTCCAGTATTGAAAATTTTTTATTCTTGAACAGTATTCGAAAAATTTTTTTTTTTAATATTGCCATATATGGCAGCCACAATTCATAAATTTTGTAAAAAATCTAGTCAGAACTAGTGTCTGTGAAAAAAGAAATTAAAAATTTCAATTACACAAAAGTGAAGCTTAGTGACAATGTACTGAAAAGAAAGTTCATAAAAACCCACAAATAGATATTGATTTAAAAAAAATTATCACAATGGCATACCCAACATTGGCCCATATATTGGCCTGAAGAAATATAAATTTAAAAATTTATGTAGACAAGTGACGTGTGGCTGTATGTGTAATAAGGATTTGTAGTTTTAAGACAATGCCACATGTCATAAAGCCATTAAATAATTCAAGTAACAGACATTTCTAGGTTTTACACTTCTTTGTTTTGGTGATTAAAATCAACCCCCCTAGCCCCCTAGATCATATGATTTAAAATCATTTGATTTCTTTTTATGTCAATTGAAAAATTTATGCCAAAAAAGCCCACAACCACAACATGCATTGAGTTTTAGCACCGCATAAACAAAAATTTTATACAAAAAAATGGTTGCCAAAAATTGAAAAAATCAATATGTTATATGCTATTCCATACATAACTATATACTATGTACATTATAATTTAATTAAAATAATTTAAAAAAATAACTGCTTTTTTATTCAGCTAGCATTTTAGGAAATTCTTTAGATATTTTACTTAATTTATCTACATCATTATTGTTTTGACTTGTTTTCCCAAAGTGTTTAATGATTTAAATAAATAAAAAATTCTTTCCTAATTCATAAACTTAAGAACTTGAATAAAAATGAAACATTTACCAAGATGAGGCAAAATTGAAATTTTCAGTTCTTTATTTCCACTTTGTTTATCCTCAAACACTACAAAACCTCTGTCAGGTGAAACATCTTCTAACACAGAAGATTGATCTACATTTTCAACCATCCATTCAACCTAAAACATTAACAAAGTGAAATAATCAAATATTTGTTAACTTATTAGCATTGAAAGCATTATTAAAATCTGCTAGTTTTAAAGATCTACCTACTTTTTATAGCCCAACCTATATACCTACTTTTTATAGCCCAATGTTAACCGGACATTTTAATGTCTGTTACAAAAAAAATTAAAACAATAATAATTTGTTGTTAAATGTTTTTCGCATGTCATTATTTGTCTTTTCAGATTTTAAAAACGCTAACTATTGCCAAGTAAATATTTGATAGGCAATTTTGCCAAAATTTTAACCAGACATCTATGAGCTACATAGGTAAGTGCATTTTAAAGCTCAAAGCTTATTTTAAGGTAAGTGGGGTATAATGACCATTTTATAAATATTTTTTTAAATCTTTAATCTCCCCAAGGCATTGAAGGCCACTACAGTTAAGGAGGCTGCTTTAGTTGTGGTTTCAACCCTCTATCAACTCTATAACTCCAAAACACGAACCTTGAAAAATAAAGCCGCTGCAAGGAGAAACAAGTTGAGCGCGGTACTACCAGGGATATGGTGAGGATCGAACTCAGGACTTCTCACTTATGAGACGAACGCTCTATCACTACACTAAATTGGGGTAATATGGCCACTTATTGATTTGGTTGGTAACTTATAAATTTTTTTTATTAAACAATTGCAATATGCCATGCACATACAAACAAAGGTTGAATTATTGGTTGCTACTGTACTCAATGGTTCTGGTTTTCTTCAGTTGTTTCATACTAAAAAAATTTTTCACCTTAAAAAAACTTTAAAAACCTAACGAAAATCTTGAATTTAGGTGACAATTTTTTGCTTATTAGAATACTTATCAAACGCATTATTGCTTCTTAGAATTTGTATAACCTCTTTTAAATTCAACTCCCCATGACTTATTGAATGACCAAGCTTAGAACTTGTTGATTAGACTAGTTGATAGGCTTCTAAGTACAACTTAGAAGCCTATCAACTATTAAATTTGCCTAATTGTTTGTCATACAGTTTTTACTCTTCTTTTGAATGTCTTTTTAAAGTCTTAGGTATTTGGTACTTTTTTGATGAACAATTAAATGACAAACTATTTTTCTTATATTAATTAGGACTACTTTTAAAGCCTTAATAGAACATTTCTTAAAACTTTTTTTAATTGTATTAGTTTTAGTACTTTCCATTTTTTTCTGCCATTTAAAATAAAAAATATAAAATGTGCGACTTTAAAAAGCATATACTTTACTTTACTAGAAATGTGCTCATGTTAAATAGAATTATGAAAATGATATAAAGAGAATAAATTAACTTTCTTATTTAAAATTTTTCTATTCACTAAGAAACAGTATTTTAAAAACTAATAAATACAGCCAACTAATAGATACAACCATTTAATAGATCATTTACCTTAAACTTTATTGTCATTTTTATGTTTTTATTTTATTTATTTATTGCTTAAAATAAAATCAACTTACTACAACTTTTCCTGCTGTCCCATCTATTCTTGATAAGTTAAAACTCAACACGGTAATTTGTGATGGATTTTGTACATAAACTGTTTTTTGTAAATTGTATAAACCAAACAACCCATTAGGGTTATCACTTGATTCAATCACTACAAGAATTTTATCTTGATGACCTATTTTAGAAAAACCAGTCACAGACAAAAGCCTTATCTCAAACGCCTCCTGATCTTCTGGTTCACTATCATCAACTAACCACACCTCAATAAAAGATAAGTTTTGATTTTCATGAAACTGTAATATTGTGGAGTTTATAAGAAAATCTGAATTTTCAGTAGCATTTAACGGCAAGTAGGTAAAACTAACATTTGTGCCGGTAAACAAGCCAGCTCTTCTTACAACTGGTATTTTAACATGGTCACACTCACGAACAATAATTTTGTTAACAGGGAACTCTATAACTCCATACGGATCATCATTTGCATTGATTTGAACAGTTTGACAGCAGCCAGTTATCAATGGTGGTATATTTAACTTAGATCCTAGTACAACTTCATTGAAATTTATAAAGTGATCTAGTTCAGCGTATGTCAAATTAACCATAAATATTTCATCAAGTTCAGGAATAACATCATCATAAATAGTAATTTGGATGACTTCCGTTGTATCATGAGGTTGGAAAAATAAAACTAAAAAGTTTAAAAAATTGAAAATATTAATAATAATCAACATTAAATTAATACATTCATAAAATAATCTCTAATATTTATAAAATTATTTAAAATTTGAAGGAATTTTTGAAGAGGAAAAAGAGGAAAATAAACACTTTTTAGTTGACTTAAAAAAGCATCTATTTAAGATGACAAAAAAATCTGAGTTTCTATAGCGACTCAAACTTTTTATCATCTTTATTCGCTGCATAGCAACAATATTTATTAGTAGCAACAAGATCAACATGTGCACAGTGGCTGGCAACTTAAAAAAATTCAAATATTTTTTAAACTATATATACTATATTAGCTCTGACAATTTTCAAAGTAACATTTACCAAAGACTAACTTTTTATACTGTTAAATAAGTGGTGGCAGGTTTATGGTTGAACAATGTTTTATGTGGAGAAAGAGAGAGAAAGTTCTAAAAATAAAAAACTTTGACAAAAAGAGATTATTATAAAAAAGAAAAATAATTACAATAATTATAAAAAAAAAGATCAATATTACACTAAATGATATCATAGCAACCACAACTAAATTTTCAGAGGAATCAGAACTAATGCTGAATCTCATCAAGTGCTGGATCTATTGCAAAAAAGGGAATAAAAAGTTTAAAGAATGTTTCAAAAATTTTTGCGTGTGCAGTAACCCTATTATAAGTTCGCAAGTTGACATTGTTCAAGCATTTTATCCAGAGGTAGCCTGGAGGCAAGAGATGGAAATATAATTGGCTCAATGATAGTTTTGCATACATTATGTTTTTGATAATAACAATTGGTCAAAAAGCAACTTAATTTGCAGCATTTGTGTTACACCCATTTAAGATTTGTTAATATAAAAGACCAAATTAATTTTAACACCTGAATTAAGAGTCTTATTTAACACACTATTTTTAAAAACTTTGAATTTAAAAATAATCAAAAAATTAATAACGCCAAAGTACATAAAAAAATATAGTTTCTTCTCAAAAAAGAAAAAGCAAAAAAAATAATTTTTTAGATTGCTGTGGTCCAGAAAACCATTTTTGAAGCTAATGCTGAAATTTTTGGTAAATATTCATTACACCTTGGCCAATTATAACTATTATTATAATGTCCCTCACGATGCTTCTGGCGTAATACCAATGACACAAAATCAAGGACTTATGACAAAATAACTAATGGATGTGCAACACATGTTTCATAATTAATTTTCAATGTTCTATTAATTATAAATAGCCACCAACATGTATGACACATTTTTGTTTGATTGTTAAATACACATGTGCAGAAAAATCAAGAACATATAGCATAACATTTGAGACTTATTTTTCATATACTAATTTTAACAGACATATTTTTTGGTAAGACCTCTTAACTAAATAATCTCAGGGCTTATGGTACATCTACAACATTTTGCTACTTCTACTTGTTTATGCTGTATAAACATGTAAAAAAGCAAGTACATCACCACAAAGTAACAATAACACACAACATGAGTCATGTTGAATACCAATTATTTAAAGTAATTTATTATTATCTAGGATTCATAGTAAATTTAAGAACTTTATTGTAAAGCAAAAACATATTTTAACACACCAAGGACACATGGCTTAACATGTGACATGTTTTTTGCATTAATATCTAGTTTTGGACCTATATGTAAAAGCCTATTTATACAATACATGTTTGATTTGAATGCCTGTACATATTTATACATATTGTATATATAGATATACTTTTCTGTGCATATGCTTGCACAGCGCGAACATTCAACAACAAAATGCATGTAAAATATAGGTTTTACACCAAGATTTTAATGAACAATAATTTTTTAGAATATTTATATATAAATACTTTTTAAATTATCAATATTTATATATATAAAAGGTTTTATATATATAATAGTCAAAAATAAAGTCAAAATAACAATGAAACATATGACCAATCATGTGACAGGATTGGACACATGTTTAACTGCTAAAAACATGTGACACATCTCAATTTAAAAAAAAAAGTACGTTTTATTATAACCTGTTTTATATATTGTAAGCATGTGGGTTTTAAGAAATTTCTCCTAGTAAAGTAAATCTATTTAGTACTCATACAATCAATACAGCAATAAGTTAAATATGAAGAATTTAATACTATTAAGAAAATTACAAGAGAAGGTCAAAATATTCTTCTGAAAAAGCAAGCTCCTTCTTTTATTTCAAACTTCATCTCATAGAAGTGGTGAAAGAGTCTGATGAGCAGAGCAACCTTCTTAATACATCCTCATTTGTAAGTTTCTAAAAAAATTTATTTGTAAAATGTTATTGAAAATTTTTGACATGTTGATATCTGCTCTCCTGAAGAACTGTCTTTATTTTTGGCCAATCCAATGAAGCTCAACTGAGCCTTTTCAAATTGGAAGTTGGAACCGAATCGTCTCCTCCAAATAGGAGGTCGGAACCAAATTGCCTATTTTTGGTCCCCAAAGAAGCTCTCCTAAGCTTCTTCAAATAGTATATTGGAACCAATTTGTCTCCTTCAAATAGGAGGTTGGAACCGAATTGTCAATTTTTGGCCTAATAAGCTCTCCCAAGATACTTTAAATAGGAGGTTAGAACCAAATTGTCAAAAGGGTTGTTACAGGACAAGACACAAAGGATAATGTAGAACTTTTTAACTGTAAAAAATCTTTTATTTTCTAAATGTAAATGTAGACATTTTTTACCTCTAAGCATTTCAGCAAAACTTTTGTGACATTTAAATGTCATACTTACTGAGTTTCAATCATTAGATGTACCAGAGCCATCATATGGAATATCTTAGAGCATCAAAATCAAGTCCATTTGTTTTTTTCTACATGCAACTAATTATATTTGTTTAGCTGTACATGCAAAATCCAGAGCCTTTATATCCTGGTCTTCTTCTTCGTTCAATATATAAGAGAATTTCCAAATAGCATAAGATAGAAAGATAGAAAACATAGATTCCTAGGTCCAAATACATTTGATTAGAATGTCTACTTTAAGCAATTTCAAAGCTATCTATTATTTGGATTTAATACACAAATATTGAATACTTAATAAGAATTACTTAATAGAGTAAAATATTTGCCATTCTAACTAGTGCTTGACTTGAAACGAGTCTATGGTTGTTGAGCTAAGCTTAATTCAGCTTTAATAATTTGCTGATTTCCTTAACATATTTTATGCAAATAGAGGCAATATTGGATTAAGGATGTTTTGGAGTTATAATAACATCAGTTTCTTGTACTTTAGGTTGCACAGGCACTATTCATGAAAGAAAAAAATATTCTTTAACTGGAACTGGCAATCTGTCTTTTAACTGTAAAAAAATCTTTCACTTTTAAATGTTGCAAAAAAATAATATTTGGAGTTAATAAAGAGCTCTGTTTATAAACAGACTGAACAGTTCATCAAATCTGACTTTGCTAAGAAGAAAAGTTTTAAAAGGCTCAGGTAACTTTGATTTATACATAATTTTCCAAATTATATTTGCAGTGTGAACCATTATTCCTTGAAGATTTACAGAAGCACTGTAGTTTGGGGTTACTATTCCGAAATCTGGAATGCAATCATTTTTAGCTTTAACAAAATAATTAAAGGCAGGGTATAACATTCAATTTTTATCTAAGGCTCTTCGATAAACAGTTTGATAGTTTGATAGACTGTTAAATAAGCCCTACTTATTCAACATTTTAAGATTAGAGCTAAAGCTTCTTTTACTAAGCACATGATTCATCAATTATACTTTCCATCAAATCTTTCAGAACTCAGGAATCTTTTAAACATTCTTCTTTGTTGAGAATAACAACAAGTGCATAAAACAAGCCTTTAGTGGTCAACTCCTAATTTTTCAGTAATTTCTGATCATCCTCTTTTCTTAAATCTTATTGAGAAATCTTTAAAAGATTTTGATGGTGCACCTTGTTGCAAATTTTTATTTGATTTTTTTGTTGAGGTTCATTTACAATAAATTATGTATTTAACAATTTCTCATAACAATTTATAAATCTCCTTTTTTGTCTACTCATTTCATTCCGTTTCTTTTTAAAATCTTTTATAAATTTTTAATAAATCAATAGGACTGTGCTTGAAATAATATTAAGAAATCAAGATAGTAATTTTAATTTTTGATTCCTTACTAATTTAAAATTATTTTCATACTTTCTTTTAAACAATTAATTAAAAATATCTTTGTTCTTCAAATTAAAAAATTATTGCCACAAAACTGCTACAAATTATTTGATTTTTTGCTAATGTTGATGTTCTCGATATTTCATGTTGATCTTCTCTATATTTCATGTTGATCTTCACTATATTTCAGGTTGATCTTCTCTATATTTCAGGTTGATCTTCTCTATATTTCATGTCAATCTTCTCTGTATTTCAGAGTTTTAAAAAGATTAGACTTAGATTCAGTAGTTTAAAAAAGTTGTAAAATGATTTTTGCTGGTAAAAGATTTTTTTTAGTTTTTGAACTTTTTAGATAACATTCAAAAAAATTCTTAGATAACATTCAAAAAAATTGAAGACCTTGAAAATTCAAATCTTGGTCATAATATAATATCACAAAAATAATTCTTTCATGTTTTATATCATGTGATATATTATCTTGAAAATGATTCTTTCATGTAAAATAATTGTATATAAATAAAGCTTACTTGAAAATACTTTGCAAAATGGTTTTATATAAAAGATAAATAAAAATAAAAATAGGAAAAAAACAAGAAAAAAAAACAACAGCAATAAAAATTAGTATAAATATAGTAAATATATATCAAATATAATCTTAATAAATAAAAAGATATAAAAGAAAAACAACTTTAAGTTTAATTTGTTATAACTAAAATATATTTTAGACAAAAAAGTTTATAAGTAAATTTATTACCTCCAGATTTTGGGCTATAATCTTCACCGTGTATTGCACTTAAGCTAATAAGTTGATAACCAATATGGACACCTCCTATAAGTCCAGCAGATCTTAACACTGGAATATTGATTACTCCAACATTCTCCTCTACATTCCATTTAACATTGGCAAATGCAAACAAACCATAGGGATTATCACTAGCAGCAACAAAAACATAAGAAATACTTGAATTTAAATCAGTTGAAAGCTCAGCTCCATCTGTAGGATTATAGAGTACTAATTCAAACATTTGTGCCTCTTCAGGTATGTCATCATCAAGGATCTAGCATAAATATTCCATGAAAAAAATTTAAAAACTGAAAAATATTTTAACTACTTTATTAAATTACATATGCCCAGATGCAAAAGTTATAAAAGAAGACTGGAAAAAAGTTTAAAATTATTAAAAAGACATCTTAAATTAATAAACTAATTAATAAACCAGACCAGAATCTTCAGTTATCATGTGTGTATTTACTACATCTATTCATAAATATCAAAGTAAAAATCAATTTTACTGATGCTTTAGTATATGCTTAAATTTTACTAAATTCTGAAATCATTTACCTCTAATGTAATTATCTTTTCCACTTCTCCTTTTTTAAAAGTAAGTATCCCAAATATTTCTTTAAATGTTTCTTTGCCTTTAGACAGTGAAGAGGAATTAAATTTCCAAGATAATGTACTTAGAGTTGCTTGTCCAACTTCACGCAGAACACTGAAAAAAAACTAGGCAACAATTATAAATAAAAACTTTCATTTTATACCACAGTAGCATTTTATACCACAAAAAGTATCTGGAAATCAAAAATATACAGCAAACTGTTAGCTGTTCTTTGACATCTAAAAAATCCTTGAGCCAACCTTATCTTTAGAATGCCATTACAATTAACATCTTGCAATGACTTATAAAAACGCTTTTTTTTTTTGAGAAAGAGAAAAGAGAAGAAAAAATGAGAAAAAAAACTAACTAATCATGTAATTTATTCCAGTTTTTTTAAGTTCATGTAATTTATTCCAGTTTTTTTAAGTTCATGTAATTTATTCCAGTTTTTTTAAGTTCATGTAATTTATTCCAGTTTTTAGTCAATTTTTTCAGCAACTTTTAAGCAATATTCATTTAAAATTACAAAGGAAAAAGTTATACATAATAAAATATCAAAATTTTAAAATAAGAACTTAAAATCATAAGTATATATTAAAAAAAATAACTACGAATATAAAATGTAAAAAGTTAAAAAATTACAGATATTTTTATTAAATCACAATTTGGTACGAAGTTTATAAATTGGTTTAACATTTTTTTTACATAAGTTCATAAAAAATAATACAAAAAACAGCAAACATTTTCTTTAATAATCTTTAAGATAGAAACCTAATAATACTACTAATAATAATAATTACTACTAATAATAATAAATACCTAATATTTATTTTTCCTCCTATTCCATTACTAGGTTCAAAACCAACATGAACTCGAGACGATGGATTTACAATATAAATACCATATGGCTTATCGCTTGCTTTAATAATAAAAAAAATTTTAGTAGAATTGCTAAGCTCTGCAGGATCTGAAACTGAAGTAATTTCACATAAAACTATTTGACTTAATTCAGGTATATCATCATTGATTACTACAAAACTAATGTTTTTTGAAGTTTCGCCCTACAAAAAAAAAAGAATTCAAATCAAAATAGCAACTTAGAGAAGTCTAAATAAAATTAAAAAATAAATAATTAAATTGATTTAAATTTACTTCCAAAAAATAAATAGTTCCTTCTTGCAATGATATCATTGTGTTGGTTCCGTTACATTTCCATTTGATTTTTATATCTCCTAGTATGCCATAGGTTCGAATGACCAAAAGAATAACTTTATCACCTTCTTCTACTTCAATATTATTATCATGCTTTTTTAAACTTAAAAAAAAGACTATAAACAGCTATTTTCTATATAAGATTTGACAGTAAAAAGGGTTTCAGTAAGATATAGTTGACAGTAAAAAGGAGCTAATAAAAATAAAAAGCTAACAGCAAGGTAGGTTACAGCAAGATAAAGAGTTGAAAGAAAGCAGACAAATAAATAGAATAGATACATATATAAAGACAAGTTGGTAGTGATAGTATTTTCAGACTTCATAAAAATTTCATAAACATTTAATAATAACTATTTTACCGAATCATTACTTAACTTACCTAAATAAAACATTACTTAACTTACCTAAATAAACCATCACTTAACTTACATAAATAAAACTTTTCTTAACTTACCTAAATAAACCATATGGATAATCGTTTTCTTTTATTGTTACAGAGCGATTGTTAATAGCACCAATTTTAGCTCCACCAAATGGCTTTGTTAAAACTATTGTAAAGTTTTCATTAAATTCTGGAATGTTGTCATTCTCAACTTTTATAAGAATGAATGCACTTTTTTGATTGTCACCTAAACTTACTGTTCCGTATGCAGGCGCAATATCAAAAATACTAGCAGTGCCAAATACAATTTCAAAGTAAACACCAACTGATCCATTAAAGCCAGCATTTCGTGAAAGCATAACTTCTAAAGTACCAACATTTTCATCAGCTAATAATTCAAGTGAAGAACTAAATTCTATTATTCCATTTTGCTGAATTAACTCAGTAATTACAACCTGTGTAAGACTGGATAGTATATTAGCAGTAGTATGATTATCAACAGTTAAATAAGCCTCAGTAATATTAACAAAAAAGACTTCATTATAATCATCAAGTCCATCCTAAATAAATATAAAATAAATTTAAATACATTATTAATTTACAATAGTAATCATAAAGGTTTTATCAAATTTTTGTGCTCTTTTTTTCTTCTGTGTACTTCAATCAAAATTGCAAACTATTAAAATTAAAATTTTATTTACTTTTAGATATTGTGCAACTAAACTGTAATCACGCACTGTTTATATATATATATATATATATATATATATATATATATATTATATATATATATATATATATATATATATATATATATATATATATATATATATATATATATGTATATATATATACATATATACAAATATATATACACATATATATATATATATAAACATATATACATATATATATACACATATATATATATATAAACCATGTTTAGATTTTTATTATATATTGATATTTTAAATTAAACTTGTTTTATGTAAATATAATTTAGTTGTTATTATTATTATTACTTTATTACCTTTAGACATTGTGCAACTAAACTGCAATCACGCACTGTATATATATATATATATATATATATCCGAGCCCTATGTAACTTGTTGATTTTATATATATAATTATATATATATATATAATTATATATACATATATAATTATATATATATATATATATATAATATATATATATATATATATATATATATATATATATATATATATATATATATATATATATATATAAATCATGTTTAGATTTTTATTATATATTAATATTTTAAATTAAACTTGTTTTATTTAAATATAATTTAGTTATTATTGTTATTATTATTATAATCATTATTACTACTATTATTATCATAAGCGTTATATTTAATTATCTTTATTTTATTTAAGTTAATATTTTATATTTCTTACATTTAAGGTTGCATTTATTTTTCTCTCCTCCAGTTTCTAAAAAATTAAAAAAAAATTCAATAATAATTATATCAATTATACATTTTAGTACCCGAGCCCTATGTAACTTGTTGATTTTAAACATATACTATTATATTACATTTCATTGTAACTCATGCAAAAAACTTCATTCAATACTTATGCAATAATATTGGAGATAATATAACTATTATTATATGATGTAGATAACATGATGGGGATGGCAGTTTAAAATAAATTATATTTAAGGAATCAAGAACAGAAAATAACTGTTTAAACTACTGTCATTAATTATTGCTTTTTTTATAATATCATTTTTATAGCTTTAAACTTTTTTTTATTTTAAGCTTTCTTCTATTTCTTAAACAATTACCTCAAAATGATTCTCAGAAAAAACTTCAAAACAAAAAGAAAATGCTATAAAAGGAGGCTACTAATTATGTAATTATGTATATATAAGATTAATTTAGCAGTGTAGTATGACTTTCTTTTTATTGTGATAAGTAATATGAAAATAAGGTTTAAAAAAAATTCTTACATGAATTACTTCAACAAATACAAATGCTTCTCTCTGATCTTCAGCAAAGGTTACATTGCCTTTAATAGGAATAAAATCAACAAAAGGTTTGGCTGGTCTCTCTCTGGGACCAACATTTAAAGTAACTACAGTTTCAAACAAAACAATTACAGAACCAAATGCCCCTTTATCTCGCTTTAAAACTAATAATGAACTGACATTATTATCTTTTGTAACTACATAAATTGAACTTTTCCAAGTAAAAACACCATTTGGATCATCATTTGCAGGAATTGTTATAGATGCAACATTTTTGTTGTAGTTTAGGGTAGCCTGACTATTTTTCGTGCTGTCGATTGTCTCAATATCTGTTAGCCTAAAGAAAAAATAAATTTAAAAAAGATTAAATTTTTATCAAAGGTTAGAATAGGAAACTGGAAGTTAAAATAACTTTTTAACTTTTTTCTATTTTTTAATTTTAATTTAAATAAAATAATTACACAAGAAAAGGAAAAAAAAAAAAAAAAATGAAAACAAATAAATTAGTCTAAAGCCATAAAGCTGAATTACATTTTTACAGCTTCAACATAAAAACATAGGCAAGGTGATAATTTAAAAAATCATAGTTTAACCATCAACATAGATGTGGTTTGACAGGTTTTCCATAGTGGCACTTTGTTATTCAAATTTTTAAATTTATTTATTTTTTATTCAAGTTTAATGCCCATGATCCCACTATTTTGCAGTTTGAACCAGATTCCATAATGGCAATTTCTTATTTATTTATTTAATTGAATTAACTTCATAACTAAATTACTTTTATCTAACACGGATAACAATAAAACTCCAATAAGAATAAGTGTGAAGAAAACGTGTTAAGAAACTGCACAACAACATTTTATATCAAATTTTTTAAATTGCAGACAGTGAATGCAAATTCATAGTGAATAACTCTTTCACTATAAATTTTTTTTTTTTGTATCACTAGTGTTTTTATTATATGGAGTAAATTTTTCTAAATGGCTTTTTTTTTTAATATTTTGAGTTTAAATAAGTAAAAAATAATTTTGTCATAAAAAAGATCAAATTTAACTCTGAGATACTCAAGGGATTCGAGTTATAAGAAAAATAAGTCTGAATAAGTGATCAATGTATGTAATATGACATCTTTTGCCAACAACTCTGGTAAAATATTTATGGACTTTTTCTATGCAACTTATAACTTTCAAAAGGTGAGGGCTCCAAACCATAGTACAAGATTCTAGTATAAAATAAATTTTGTAGGATTTTAACAAAACTTGAGAATTCTAGTGATAAAGGAAAAAATGTTTTTAAATATTCAATTTAATTTGAATATAAGATTATAGATGATTTGAAACAAGATGCCATTCTTGGCTTGAACCTGATTTGTGTAGCAGAAACATATTTTTAAAGTATTCAGGGCGCAACAAATCGTTTTTTTTTAATAAATGTTGACGATCGTATCTTTATTTATTGGCAAACATCTGATTTAAGGGAGATATGTCAAATAAGGGATTTTTATTTTAAAATAATTTTTATTCTAGTTAATAAGTTATACATATATATATATATATATATATATATATATATATATATATATATATATATATATATATATATATATATATATATATAAATATATATATTTATATATATATACATGCACACACATATATATACACACATATATATACATATAAATATATATATTTATATATATATATATATATATATATATTTATTTATATGTATATATATATATATATATGTATATATACACATTTATATATGTATATATATATATATATGTATACATGTATATATATATATATATATATATATATATATATATATATATATATATATATATATATATATATATATATATATATATATATATATATATATATGTATATATATATATATATATATATATATATATATATATATATATATATATATATATATATATATATATATATACACATATATATATATATATCATAGATGCTAGAATTTAACCAATTTTTATTTTTTCAAAACAATTTTTTACGCATTTGCGAAGTGCTTGAAAATTAATGGTAATTAATAAGCAATGACCTAATGATTATAAACTGTTATCCATTGATACTAAATAGTGAATTTTTCTCAATTTAGTTCATTAAATTTATTTACTATTAAAAAAATGTATAAACTTGTATATGTATAAACTAAAATGTATAAATTTGTGTATAAATGTATAAACTATAAAATGTATTTGTACTTAAATTAAAATAAAAGGAACTAGTAATAAAATAAAAGTTGTTTCTTTTTGAAAACTTTTTAAAATAATATCATAATAAGTATTTAATAATTAGTTAATAATATCATCATTGCTGTTGTTAAATGTACAATAAAAAATGAAAACTATAATAAACATAGTAAATCTATATTTTATTAGACTATATATATTTCAGCAGAACTTAAAAATTCTTTTCAAAACTTTTAAAAGTGTTTTTAATATGCAAACAAAAATTACTTCACTTTAAGAAAAATAAGCAAATTTAAAAAAAAGCACGCTATAGAAGAAAGCAATCTTAATGTTTAAACGTTAGGCTTTAGCAATTTTAAACTTTTTTTAGAAAAATCAATTGCTTTATTACACCATAAAACTATAATGTTCAAAATTTGAAAGTTTCACTGATTTTATCTTAATTTAGTTTCTTTTTTTTTTTTAGAGTGAGTTATAATTAATGAATTTTAAAACAAATGTTGGTGTAAAATATTTTCCCGCTTATTTTGCATAAATAATGTAACATAAATAATTCCTTTTTTAATTTTTATAATCTTTTAGACATGTTTAAATCCTGTAGAGAGTCTTAAAAGGACTATGGCTTTATATATCTATTTTTCCCAGGTGTGTAGTGTCCAGAAGCTCTAAACATGTTGGTTGACTTATAATCTGCTATAAGAAAAAAATTCACAAGATTTAATGATTTCGAACTTATTGCTTTTAAGCTCAGAGTCCTGAAGTCCTAGATTCCTGGACTCCGGGTTCAAAAAAAGATTAATCCTTTTACTTAAAAGTCTTAATTTTTTACCATTAGTAGTCCATAAGCTATTTTATATTTTTAGAACTCCTGGATACCAAAAACTAGAAAGAATTAATCTTTTTGTGACTTTTGTGTTTCAAATCTGGAGTCTTTTTTGGGACTCTGCATTAAAGGACTCCTGTAAAAATGGGTAGTTTTACATAAAAGCCATGTAATTAGATGAACTTATGTAAATAAAACATAAAAAAGTATGGCTTAAAATGTTGCAACTTATTTGGGTTTAGACAGACAGTTAACGAAAAATTTTTTTTAGATATTTTTGTTATTGAAGTTAAAAAAAAAACAGTCATCTTTTTAGCTTGATAACTCTAACTTAATGCAGAAAAAATAAATCAACAGCTTAAAAATTTTAGTTTACACTAACTTATTTTGAATGATGCATTTTTTTGTAATTCTACAAAAAATGGTGTCGTTAAAGCAGATTATTTATCTTGATTTTTCAAATTATTTTTCAAATAAGATAGCTATTAGTTACCTTTAGATTTTTTATATTGGTGAGTTAACTCAATTTTCTTATAAAATATCAGCTCCAACTTGAAGAGACTTAATACCAAAAATTGCTGGTATCTATTAAGCATGGTATCTTTTAAAGTAATTGCAAATGCATTTATTTTGAGTAAAATTTTGCATTCTTTTGTTAAGGCATGCAAAAACTGCGCTAAAACATAATTACTTTCTTTAATAGTGTACTTTGTTATTTTACTTCAATAGTGTACTTTGTTATTTTACTTAAAAGTAAGAAAGTAATCATGTTTTAGCATGGTTTCTTTTAAAGTCTTAAATGCATATTAAATTTTTGTATTTTTTGTTTTTTATAATTATTTTTTATTATAGATGTGTTTTTTATAATAAGTAGAAAACTATTGCGTAATTATTTGTAAAAAAAAAGTTAAAGTAAGGCGTTCGTTTTTAAAAATTTTAAGTGAACAACAATATTTGCATAAGCAAAAGTAATTTATTTTAAAAAAGACAAAAGTATTTTTGTCTTTTTTAAAATAAATGTTTGGACATTCATTGATTTGTTGTGCCTTGGTAATGCCACTCATAAAAACTGCCATTCAAGATGCTCCTCTAAGCTTGCATACAATTAAGAATTAAGTGGGGATTTTATATCAGAGTTTTACTCCTAGTAAGAAAACTTATTTCACTAAAGCTAATAAACTTGCACAATATTTATTTTTTATTATTATTTGCAGCAGATTGTTATAGTTACAACAACTTTATTTCAACTAATGATAGTTTTTAATTGGTTTGTATCACTAAAACATTTTCAGTCATACAATCAAACATGACTGAAAATGTTTCCTTAGCATTTAAAACAAATTAGCCTACTGGTAAAAAACAGAAAACGTTTTTTACTGTTTTTACTTTTTTACTGGGAAATAAAATTACTACAGGTGAAATAAAAAAAATGAAAGAAATATTAAGGATGATAGTTTTATAAACCTATTGTTTAGTATTTACTTAAATTTTTCATGTGTGTGTGTGATTTTAGCAATTTAAAAGTTATTTAAAAAATTTATTAACACAATTTTTAAAAATAATAACAAAACCAGATGCTACAACAACAAACTCTATCATGTAAAATAATAAAAATCCTTTTGCGTGAAAAATCCAATATGCATATGAAGAGTTTATTAAAAAACATGATATAAACAGTTTTTGTTTTTATGTGCCAACAAACAATATCATGTAAAACAATAAAAATGGTTTTACATTTATAGTATAGTTGCTTATTTGATTTTTGATTTTTTTGATTTGATTTTTTTCTCTGTTAAATTAAAGCTATATTAAATAGTATAATATAATATATATAAATAGTATAAACTAAATCAAAGCTATAGATAGTAATAGCAATAGATGGCATCAACATCAAAATAATAAAATAAAATTAACAACTAAAATTAAACAATTTACCTTATTAAAATTTTTTTTTCTAACTCAGGAATAAAATCTCCTTTTAAATACAAACTAACTTTCTTTAAACTATCACCAGGAAAAAATTTAATGTTTCCATATTGAGGATAAACTTTATCTTGAATGTTATTGGCAGTGTCAACAACGTCAAACCTAACATTAACTACTCCATTGCAACCAAACTCTCTCTGAACCCATACAAAAAATATAGAGTCGATATTTAATTCTTCTACTATCTGATGCAATGAAGAATCAGTAAACTTAAACCTTCCAAAAGGGTTGTCATTTGACATTACAACAATGCTAATTGAAGAATTTGAAGAAATGGAAGAACCACCAGAAGAATTGATAAGATGAACTTTAAAATTTTCATCAATTTCTGGAACTTCATCATCAACAATTGAAAGAAAAAATTCCAAAACTTTTTCACCTTCCATAAAATATAACCTGTCACTTCTAAATGACAAAAATAATACAAATAAATATAGTAATAGAAAAAAGGGACAAACAATAACATAACTTAAACTGCTGCAACATATACATTTATATGTATATGTTGCAGAACTGCTGCAACATATACATATATATATATATATATATATATATATATATATATATATATATATATATATATATATATATATATATATATATATATCACAGCCCTCCTAATTCTGAAGACTGAGACGCCAAACCTTTTATTCAAGTTTTATTATTTTTGATTTAATTTTTCTATATTTAATGTTTTTACCTGTTCCCATTTCAAACCATAAAATTTTTTTTTATGATGCCCAATTGCAGATTAGTCTCGTTTTTCTTAGTAAATACTTAAGTTTTTTTTGCATGAGATTGAGAATTTGCATGCACGCTGCATGAGTTTAAGCACTTGCAAATCATATTAACTGAAGTTCTCGCTTCAGAACATATTAACTGAAGTTCTTCAGTTAATATGTACTGAAGTCCCAGTCAATTTGTATTTCAGAATAAAATGAACAAAACAGCGACACTTTTATATTAAATTAACTACACATTATAATAAATATCAACAACTCTACAAATACAACAGTACAATTAAAATTACTAATATAGATTAGTTATAAAATAATTATGTAAATTATGCTATTGAATTTTTTTAATTATGCTATTGAATATTTAATTATGCTATTGAATGCATTCTCTATAAAATCTAATTATATATAAAAGCATATGATAAATATGATTGTTTTAATAATTTATATTAATACAACTTTATTGCCATTATAAACTGAAATAATATTATTGTTGTCATTACTATTTTAAATGAAAACAATTTAAAAAATATAAGAAACATGTCCAAAACGTGTGAAAACATAAAAAAAAAAAATTCATTGTAATAAAAAATACTAAACAATGAAAAATAAAAAATGAATAAAAAAGCTATCCTTAGAGTCATTTATAAAACCTTTTGGCACAAATTTATTATTAAATTTATATTAAATAAATTTATTATCAAATATAATTAAATATTATTAAATGTATTATATGTACTTAACATACACCACTGTGTCAATCAATTTTCTATAAATTTTAAAAACAGTGCTACACTAAAGCAAAAAATATAACAAAATAAAGTATATATAAATAATATTTGTGTTGAGTAATTGAAAATAAGTAATAAAAGTTGTACCTGAAGAAAAAATCTGAAGAGTTTTTTAAATATTCAATTCTTAATACGCTACTGCTGTTGGAAGAAAAAACTGCTAAATATGGGAGGGTGAGGTTTTTCATTTCATTAGTTATGTAAAATGGCTTAATCAGATGGAGATTTGAAATAGGTAGCATCTAAATTAAATAAGGGCAAATCAAATAAACACATGAACATATGAGAACATGTGTATATATGAAAATTAAAAAATTTACTATATATGGCAAATTAAAAAAATCATTATTAGTGGTATTTCTTTTATTATAATAAAAAAATTTTTCTAAACAAGAAACAACTTAATGTATATTCTAAACATGAGTAATTATTGTTATCAATTTCCTTAGATTTTTAACAGAAAATATCAATTTTAAGCATTGAATATTGAATTTCTTTTGGAGCTCCTAATACCTAAAATTGAATTTTAAATATATAAATAACCTATTTATACAAAACATACCATATGGAATTCAAATAAATTGCTGTTCACATTCCATTTATAAAGATGCGATGTTGGACCAACAACAACAAGAAAAACTTTAAAAAAGAAAAAGAACATGATTAAAAATATTTTTCAAGATTAAATTTTTGTAATAAAATTATGCTTATGAATGCTAATAAAAATGAATGGAAGTAAAATGAATTGAAATCAATTTCCTCAAATCAATATACTGTTACTGATCATTAACTGATTCATTCAATTCAATAAAAATGAAATTATATTTGAGTGCAGCTGTTTATATTTGAGAGGTAAAAACTATATTTGTTGTAAAAAAACTGTTTATGAAAAAACTTACTATGTTTTTTAAAATGTAAGTATTTTAGACTAATACACTGTCTAGAAATCTCCTGAACAAAAGAAAACCGCTCATGTATTTTTATATCATGCTTCAGCAACTGGCAACCTCCCAAATCATTTACCACTGTTACAAACAAATTTTTTTCATGTTCAAAGAAATTGATTTCTTTGGCTTTGTAAGTTTGAATTTCACCATACATTACAAAATAACCATTTCTAATATCCCATTTGTAGACATAGGATTTGATGTTGTAGGAATTACTCAATCGATTGTACTGATTTGCCACAGCTAAATAATAGTCTCCATTGAAGTATGAAAAAGCTATTGATTGTCCAAAAAATGTTTGAACTCCAGAAAGCGGTAATTTAAAAAAAATATTCTTTCTCCACTCATACAACTTGACAAAAAAAAAAAAAATTAAAAAAAAAAATTGAAACCAAAAAAAATAATAAATATTATATTAAAAATAGCAACAACAAAAAAAATTATAACTAAAATGTTCAAAAAATTTCTTTTGATATTTACAAACAAACAAACCTGCAGCCATAGAATACTTTCCCCCTCATTATCTTTATTTCTAGCAATTGTTAAATACAAACTTGTGTTTACTTTAAACGCTAAAACATCTGAAATTCCAACATCTCGTATTGTTTGAACATGAATAAGTGAAAAATCTTTATTCAATAAGTAAATTTGTACAGAGAGATGATCTTTTACTAATAAAATAGTTTCCGTATCAATAACAGAAGTCAGCATTATTGACAAGTTTTTTAATGGTAAATCCTAAATCATATATATGTGTATGTATAAATGTGTGTGTATATATATATATATATATATATATATATATATATATATATATATATATATATATATATATATATATATATATATATTATACACACACATATATATATATATATTATATATATATAAATACATATATATATATATATATATATATATATATATGTTGTATATTTATATATATATATATATATATAAATGCACATATATATACATATATTTATATATATATGTATATATATATATATATATATATATATGTATATATATATATATATGTATATATATATATATATATATATAATTAATTAGTAAAAAACACTTATCTAACTTTTATCTTCTACTCGGAGTTTCACCATCGCTGGATCATCAGGAAGAGTTCCTCTCCTGATGATCCAGCGATGGTGAAACTCCGAGTAGAAGATAAAAGTTAGATAAGTGTTTTTTACTAATTAATTAATTATTGCTCTGTTCTTTAAGAACATTGAGCACTCTATTTGTAAAATACACTAACATAATTTACATATATATATATATATATATATATATATACATATATATATATACATATATATATACATATACATATATATCAGTAAATGTAGATTTAGCTGCAGCCAAAGTAAAAAAGTTATCTATGGAAGTTTTAATATATGCATCAACTGAGGGTGGTGAGGGCAGGCAGTATTTACATATGAAGGGTGCTTATATGATTTTAGAAACTAAATGAAGCAGAATATACTAGTACTGTGTATTGATTACTAATGCAGATACTAATTTTTAGGCCATAATAAATGAGTTTACTAGTACCAGTGGATGTGGTACATTTTTACCACAACTGATGATATGATAAACTGAAATGAAAAATAAAAATAATATGTTAAACTGAAATATAAAAAAAGATGAAATTTTACATGAATAATCTTTACTTTTATTCATCTAAAATATAATTATTAAGTTTAACAGTGCTGCAACAAAAGAAAGAGAAAAACAAATCTAAGAGTAGTTAAGACAACTTTACAAATCTAAGAGTAGTTAAGACAACTGCAAACTTGTATCTAAAGTTTACAAAAATTTTAAAATTAACAGTTTGTTTGGCAACCGTATTTAAATTTTCTGTATAATAGAGATGAAAATCAAAAAAAAAAAAAAAAAGGATTAACAGAAGTAACTGGAAAAAAAACTTATTTTTCAAAGAGCTGAAAAACTAGTACTGGTATATTAACCATTGCAAATGTGTTGGTTCTATCTATGTTGGACCTATATGTATTGCATCTGTTTGTGTTGGGTGTTGTATATTGAACCCATGTGTGTTGCATCTATATGTGTTGAATTCATACATACTGGATCCATATGTGTTGAATCAGTATAAATTTTATCCATATGTGTTGGATCCATATTATAAAATGATTAGCATGAACTACCTCAATTTCTATTAATTTAAACTGTATAAACTTTTCAAAAAATTAAAATAAAATAAAATAAAATCAAGCAGAAACATCAAATTACATTGTTTTATATACAATATAGTGTTGTATAATGTAAATTTTTATATTGTATAATGCCCATATATTGTATAATGTATTATTTATAATAAACTATATAATGCCCATATCATTTCCCTACAATGCTGCAATCTCTTTAGATTTAATTCTAACTATACAGTTTTAAATCATTATTGTGGCAACCCCAATCAACCTATAGCCTGATAATAATTTTTTTGGTTTTGGATTAGGTTCATTAACACACAAACAGAACTTAGATTGTATTTAGTGCTTGTATTGCTCAAAAAGTTTCTTTAAAAATATGGTCAAAAAGGGTCCTAAAATCAAAAACAATTAAAAATCAAACTTTAATTTCTAGAATTTTTTAGAAACTTTTATGGTAGTAATTACATAATTACCAAACTATAATAATGTAAAATTGTAAAATATAACTTATAAATATTAAGAAAATGTATTAATTACAAAAAACTACTCACAAGAATATACACAAATGTTCCTCGCCACTCAAACAACTTTGTGCTTTCTTGTGTACTAAGTATTAATAGTTGTTTTCCAGACATATCAAAACTAAGAAATGCTAAAACATTATCTATAAGGAAGTTAAATTCAACACCTAGCATGGGTTGATTTCCAGTTTCACTCACAGCAGTATTTGATTCAGTTGTAAACTCTATCGTCACATTACCAAATGTGCCTTGATTACGAACAACAGCAACCTTTACTGTTTTTTGTGATTCATCCACATAAATAATATTTTCAGAAAGAAATGAAAACAAACCAAATGGATAATCATTTGCTAAAATAGTTAAAAAAGCACAAGAAACCGCACCAAGCCTTCCATCTCCTAAATAGAAGTTATTTTATATCATTTAAAGTACCTAATTGATCTATAATTTTGTGTATTGTTCTCTAATTGTATATGTTATTAAAAAGGTGTGTAATTGAAGTACTTATTATTTGAAATATATTATAGAAATATTTATAACTACCTCATTTACCAGCCGACTATATTTATTGTTTATACTTTCCTCCAATAGCTACCTTCTATACCTACCAACCATGATGTACATCGCATCATTAAATCATGATGTACATAGCATAATTAAATTGCCTGATTTAAAGCTATTTCCCTAAATATGTCTTTTTTTGATCATTTTTGAATTAAAATAATTTCTGAAAACTGATTATCTGAATTTTTTTTTTAATTGTGAGCTACAACTGTAATGCAATTAAATAACTGTCTTTTTTAACTGTAATTTATTTTTTTTAACTGTAATGCAATGTCATTGAAATTTATAAACATCAATTATCAAACTATAAATATTAAAAAATTATATAAACTTATGATGAAAAACAGTGAAAAAATCAAAATAAAGTTACCATATAAAACATTTAATTCAAGGAAAAATACTTCCTCTAGTTCTGGAAGATCATCAGGTAAAACATATACTCGGAATGTTCCATATCTTTGATACTCCTCAAACTGTAAAACTCCGCTTATTGGCGAAATGTCATTTATTGCCATTGTATTATATGCTCTCCATTCCAAAATAACTTTTCCAAATAAACCTTGTAAACGCTCCACTTCAAAGTCATGGTAAATCAATTCAAAGCTCTCTGGTTCAGAAAGTACAATGTTTCTAGAATTAAATGAAAACAAAAAGACCCCATTGGCATCATCATTTGCTAATATAGTTATAGATGTACGGCTAGGTACACCAGTTTCTACACCTCCATTATTAATTGCATTTTGGGTGGTTAATCCTACTTCAAAAAACTCATTATTTTCAGTAATGTTGTCATCATTGATGTAGACAGTAATGTTGGCTTCACTTTGACCATCCAGAAACAAAAGTTTTACAGGACCACCATTCATTACATCATCATTTATATAAAAATCATTTGAGTTAGCCGTAAAATAGTTTAAAAAATAAAAACAGTAAACATCACCAAACAAACCAAATGAGCGAATTACAGTTAAGTTGAATGTTGTGTTTTCTTCTTTAACCACCAAACTTTGAAAATAAAATTTAATATTACATTTTTAAAAACTTTAAATTAAGTTATAGTAATAGTATAATAAAATAATAAATAAAAATAAAATATTAATTTTTTATTATTTATTTAGTCTTTCTTGTTAAAAATTAAAATAATTTTTATATTTATTAATTCAAAAAACATTTTTGTGATGTTATTTAAAATTTTCAAAGTTTTTAATTAATATTTAAACAGTAACTACTCAATTTTCAAAATATTAAAAAAGTATTTAAATTAGTAATATATAAAATTAACAATTAATTATGAGCTAACAATATTTAAAACATAAATTGAATTAAATAAAATAGGCTGCGTATAAACTTAAATATATAATAACCTAATTATATAATAGCAATACTTCTTATAACAAATATACAGCTTTTAAAGATTTTATAAAACATTTAAAAAAAGTATTTAACAATTTATTATTTATCATAAATTATCATAAATTATTTTTGATTTTAGTTATTATTATGATTTTTATTATTATACAAATTAAAAAAATTATATATTACAATATTTATTTTTCTATCATCATTATGATTTCATTACAAACAACAATTCATGGTTATTATTTTTTATGTAAATTATTAGTTTATGAGGTTACTTAATTGTTACAGGTTACAAAAAATTGAAGCGATCTGTCTGTTCCAACCTGCCTGTATAACAGAAGCAATTTTTTTATAACTAAATAAACCACAATAATAAATTTAAAAAAAAAGAAAATCAAACTTTATTAAAAGTGTGAAAACAAAATTTTGTGGTCCATAAAATGAAGATGCAATTACCAGTATAAAGGAGTTCCTTAAAAACAACAACACTAAAGAGAACAAGAACACTATATAAGAGGGTTTCTTTAAATGGGGTCTGTGGACCCCTAAAAGGTCTATGCATGAGAGCTCTGAATATCTTTGTTAGCAGGCAAAAAAAAATATATATATATGGGGTTATATATATACATATATATACAAAGCACAGAAAGTAGTGTATTTATCAATAACAAACAGTTGAATTTTAGGCCATGAAATGAAACAATAGATACAATATTTATTGTAAGGCAAGTTCAGAAAAGAGTTTTGGAAAATAAAAAAAGATTGCTAAATGGCATTTGTTGACCTTAAAATAATTTTTAGTCAGAGTACTAAAAAAGGTTGTGTTTTAATGCATTTATCAGCCAAAAAAATAAATAAGTAATATAATAAATAGGTAACAGTAACTAGACTATATACAGGCCTTGTGATGAAGCGGGAGCAATTGCTCTGCGCACATTAAACACGCCTGTAAATGGTCTTTTGGACGCGACAAATTTTCAATATGAGAGTAAAAAATCGCTTCGTCTGAAGAACTTGTGAGGGAGAAAATTAAAAGTTGATTTTATAGAAATTATTTTTAGTAAAATTTTTTTGCTGAAGCCAAAATGTGTTTAATTAAATATGCATACTGTTAATAAAGAAGTTATATTTATTAAAAAAGTACGTCGCGCATAAATTAAAATTAAAAATCTCAGTGTAAGAGATTTCATTCTCATTGGCTAATGATTTACTTCTTCTTATTTCTTTTATTAAAGTTAAATTTAGAATGACAATTTTTTTTTTAAATTCATGCTGAACTCTATCATATTATCCACTTAATTGTACCATTGAAGCTGAAAGAAAATTCCAAACTTTAAATGCTTAAAAATTAAATATTTAGCATAATATACAGTGGGTTGCATAAATATAGAGTCAGTTGATTTTTAATATGATTTTTTTTATGTTCTTTTAAAATTTAAAGCAAAGAAAAAAGTTAATAATTCAAATTGTTTTAAATTTTATTAACAGTATCCTTGGTACACAAAAACGCTCTTTGAACTTTACACCAGCTAGCCTGTTGATAATTAATCTTAACTTGTGACTTATCACCTCAAAATTGGATTCGTCGCTGAAAATGACTTTAACCCAGTCTTCTACAGACCAGTGAGATCTTTCTCTGCACCACTTTAATCTTTTTAGGCGATCTAAGACATGCAAAAGTGCTTTTCGAGAAGCGACAGCAATTTCAGCCTTTCTTAATTAGGCATCTTCGTACAGTCCATCTACTAACACTAACATTACCAGGCGTATTTGTGAACCCTTCAGTAAAATCGTGGTAAGAAATTTTAAGGTCTTGTCTAACCTTTCGATAGAGATAACTTTGGTCTCTTAAAGTTAGCTTTAAAGGTCTACCAAGCCTTGGTAAATCTTTGACACTATTATGTAGCTTGTGGTTTTTCAACATTATTTGTACAAATTTAAGCGACGCATTACAGATTTAAGCTATTTCTCATTGACTTTGTGTTTTATCTTTTAACAGACCTACAATTTGCCATCTGAAACAGCTTTTTTGTCTGAAACATCTTTTCTACCCATTTTTATCTTTTTACTTTACCAAATAATTACCAATGTGAATAACTCAAGTTATAAAAATGTGAATAACTCAACTCATAAAAATATAAAAATGATAATTTTATTTTATTTATATAGCTGGAAAAAAATCAACCACCAAATTTTAGATTGCTCAGATAACATTTCGTTGAGATATTTTAACTTAAGTCGTTAAATTTTAGTTGACTCTATATTTTTACTACATTAGAAATACATGTATGTTCTAATTAAATTAATAATTACTCAAGACTGGTTAACCTAACGAGTTCCAATTATACACCATTCGATAGAGAATCAATTAAGACATTTAAAACGCTTTTAATCGTATTAATTTGTTGGTTTCAAAGATAATTGTGAAAAAAACAAAAATTTCACAAAACAGAGTAGTGACTCTATATTTATGCAACCCACTGTAATTTATCAAACTAAGACTTCACTTAAAGCTTTGATTTCATACAGGTTCAATCACATTCTGTTTATTAATGACTATTATATTTAAAATTCAAAAACATCAAATAAAATTCAAAACATACAAATATCAAATACTTTTGTGTACTAACTAAATATTTTCACTGATATCTTCGAATCGGTTAAAGTCTATTTATTAAAAAAGGTAAAGCTAAACTAAACTCAAAAATAGAACTATAACAGAAAAATTCAAAATAATAAGTCTCCTAACCTCCATAAGTCAAACATATTCGAAAAGTCTGACACATGGAAAGCTTTGCGTTTTGAGATTCTACTGTTTATTATAATTTGTTATAGGCTTTGTTTATTGAAACTTTGAGAAGCATGCTCACAAAAAACAAAAGAAAAAAATGTTTCATGCTTTCATGACCTGGTATTTACTGATGTAAAAACGCATTTCTACAAATATACGCCAGTATATAAGCTATTTATATACTATAGTTGTAAGAGTATATATATATACTAACCCTAATATATATTGTATTAATATAATTATATTATATAAGTTTATTATATATTTATTAAGTATATAATCAAGTATAAAAAAATAATTCACTTGATAATAATTAAATTGCGTAATCAGTTCAAATTTGAAAGCAGTTTTCTGTTTTGTACAAACAATGAATGGAAAGTTATGAAGTCATTACTGCTAACAGATAGAATGGAATTTTTACTATTTTCAAAAGGTGCTTGTGAATAGAAAATTTAAATTTTAAAATTAAAACTTGATAGAATTGTGAAACATAAGATTGTGTTGCCTTATTGTTTTTAATGTTTCACGCATCTTTTGTGAACAAAATAAATATTCTTAATCTTTTTTATTTTTTTATTTTTAACTATTATTTATCTTAAACTAAAAAAAAAATGTTTCTGTTGTTTAGAATGTTTGCAATCAAGTATGTTTATTTATCTCCAAAAGGAAACAAACTTATGTTATCAGCTTTTAGTAAAGGAAAGGTGGATCAGGTAATAGGTTACAAAACAGAAGTTATTAACAGTATCACATATGTAATAGAAATATATTTATACAAGTTTGTACAAGAAATAGGGAAAATGTTTTAAAAGATTGTAAAGGGTTAATAAAAGAAGCTTCTTTGCATTTTATTGATGGGACAAACTTTGTGACAAGCTACACAATTCAAAGGTATTTAGAAAAAGCATCTCATGTGCCATAAAATAAAAGAAGGAGAAACCGTGACAGATGACAGATCCTCAACGTCAGATGATGGAATAAATATGAAATCAATCAAAGGCAGTAATAATTTTTAATTTTAAAGAAAAAACGCTGATTCTTCGGGCACCTAAAATAAAAACATTGTGTTGATTTTCTGACTTTTTTTTTGGATACAAACCTCAATATCATCTTCTTTAAAGGTATCAACAGATGATTCTTATACTAGACTTGTTAACTATACCTGTGAAATGGCTCTTCAACCAAGCCGCACAAACATTTCAGCATTATTGTAAGGATATGTTTACAATGTTTTTAAATTAGTAAATTTTACAGATTATTTTGAAAATTTAATGTTTAATTAATTAACACTTTAATACATTGCGTACAATAATTATTTAGGTAAAAAGCTGTAAAATGAACAAGGTTAGAATGATAAAGCATACTTAAAACAGTGTTAGTGGAAGCACATTTATCAGAAGTATTGCAATGGTAGTGCAGGAAAAATGTGCAAATATTCTGAAAAATGCTAAATTTTTCTCAATTCTGTGAGATGGTAGCCAGGCCAGAAAAACTCAAAAAGAAAAAGAATTAGTTTTAGCAAGAATCGAAAGAGAGGGTGTTCCATTTTATATGGTGCTTAACCTGCTTGACTTGAAAAAGTTTGGTGGAGGTGGAGCAGACTCCATTGTAAAAGGAGTCTGCTCCACCTCCACCAAACTTTTTCAAGTCATTAATGACATTTTTGAAATGGAGGAATTCAAACTAGATCCCAATGATTACAAAAATAAACTAGTAAGTATACCCTCAGATGGGGACACCACCAACTTTGGCTGAAATCGTGGTATTATTGTGCAATTTAAGACAGAGTTTCAAAACAGCATTGAATTATAACAATTATAATGAAAAGTTAGCTGCACACAAATGGAAACTATTTTTAATCTACGCAAAAAAAAACTCACATCAGTGGAATGCAATTGCCAGACACTAGAAATTTGGAGGTCAACATTTTTATATAAAGAGTACAAATTTCCAAATTTGTTAAAGGTCATATCAGTTATCATGGCAATCTCAGAATCAAACTCAAGTGTGGAAAGAGATTTTAGCATCTTAACTAAAATATTATCAGATCAACGAATATCCATGAATGAAGATGCTCTCAGTGATAGCATAATGATTCTGGGAAATCATGGAAACTGGTCAAAAGAGGAAATAATTTTAATTAAAAAGCGAGCAATAGAAATTTTTTTTTAATAGAGAAGATTAATTCAAGTTGACGATGAACCATAAGACTGCAACACTGCAAGACTGGTGACACTAACAACATCTACTTTAGAGCAAACTGATGACAACGATGAAATAGATAGTGGTGACGAAGAAAATGGCTGACAAATTAGCAGCACTTGAAAACATTTCGAAGTCGAGGAATAACACTAGCTTTTAACTTATTATACATTTATATAATACTTATACATTATAAATAAATGTTGTATAAATAGAGTAAGATATTTATATATATCTTATTTATATATACTATTATATTTATATGTATTTATAATATAATATTTATTATTATTTATAATATAATATATTATAATACAATTAATATTTATTAAACTTTTACTGATAAAAGGTTTATAACAAAAAAAAAACTTATTATGATCATGGCGCCATCTATAAACTGCATAGGCAGTGAAACCATTCATTTTTGCACTCCTTGTATTTTAGATAGCTTCATATTTTAAGTCACCCTTCTCCCTCTGCATACTTATTTTTTACATCTCCTGTAAAATTTTAAAACAAAAAACAAAGAAAAAACTTTTTGTTAAGGGCATGAAAATTAGTATCCTTTCTTTAAAAAAGAGGAGTAAAGGTTTAAGAAAAAGTTCACAAGAAAGATAGACAAACTATCATCTAGAGAATATCGATAGATAGACAAAATATCATATAAAGAAAGTATTACAGACACGTAGTCCTTTTCTTAGGACTACGTGTCTGTAGTACTTTCTACGTGTCTACGTGTCTGTAGTACTTTCTACGTGTCTACGTGTCTTTTCACTTAGAAAAGTGGGACGTAAAAACTAAGTTTAAAAAACCATGCGTGAAACACTTTTAATGTCAGAGTTTTAGTATTACTAAAATTTTAGTAATAACTTTAATAATAAGTTTATTTTAATTTTTAAAACTTTTTTTAATAAATAAATAACTTTTTTTAATTCAACTTGATTTGAAATAAATTTACATTTTTTGAGAACGGCTATAAAATAAGTAAAACTACGCAATATTTTGCAATATTTCATTGTTTTTATTTAAAAGTTTTTATATAAAAATTTTGTTTGATTTTACGGAGTTAAGATGAAAAAAATTCAAGCACACATAATTGCGCTTGTTAAAAACATGTTTCAGTTTTACGAGCACGAAATATCGCACTGGGTGATTTTAATTATCACATGCACTGATATAGGAAATGCCACAACAGCAGTGTTAAAAGAAATTATGTTGTGATCAGAAATCAGTGCTTTGTTTTTAAGTTTTATTATTACCTTGGAAGAGATCTGAAAAAATTTTAATGTTAGTTTACTATGGAGTATATGCAGATAATTTATCCTTGGTAACCATGGAGTATTTATCCTTAATTGTAAAGAAAGGAGTAGAAATAATAATAAAAGTTTATTCTTGTAAAAATTTTGAAAGCAAAAGGATTTAGAACAAACATGAAAAGTTTTGGATTGTAAAGTCAGGATTAAGCAACCAAAAAATACAGGAAAGTTGCCATGAGGAGTGTGTAAAAAAGAAGTTGAATCAACCTCTATTGTAGAATACAAGGCGCTCATCTTTTGTGGCTAGAAGAATTACACAACACATATAAAAAACAGAATTAAAAATTACAATTTTTTTTCAAATTTTCAAATTTGTTTAAATAATTAAATTTAGGAGTATATATATAATTTTATTATTAAACAAAAATTAAATGTTTAAAGTTACTACAAGTTTAAAATTTAAGTTTTAAAAAGTGTATTGTTTATCAGATATCAGATGGAAATGATAAAATCTAAACTTTATTATAAACAATCTTTTGAACTTGTTCTATAATCAAAAACACAAGATAAAAATCAATTATTTCACGTGTATGTAACAGAAGTAAAATGTATACCAAAAAAATATTTCCAAAAAAATATATATACAATTATATAAAAGTTATAAATAAAACCTTTGTATATATATAAATATATAAAGGTTATAAATAAATAAAAAAGCGTAAACATAAGAAAGTTAGTTCTGTTAAGTAATATTTAACAAAGAAATTAATTACCTAGTAAATATTATTTAATTTTATAAATAAATTAAGAATTTGTAAAATAATTAAACCGTTTTTATTTATTACAATTAAAAATATTAGGTCCATATTTAAAAGAACTAAAAAAAAACAAAAATAAAAAGATTCTTACTTTAAAGATATGGAAGCAAATGTCAAAACACCATGTGGTGCATCATTTGCTGTTATAATAATACGCTTTTGTTTGTTAACCCCCAATAAAGACATGGTAGATGAATTTTTGAAAGTACCACTTATACTGACAGACATTAATTCAACTGTAAACTCTTCATCAAGTTCAGGTATATTATCATTAATAATTTCAATTGAAATAATACCAGAATCTTCTCCATCAGGGATAGTCAACATTGCATCTGGTTTGTGAAGATCACTTTGTATAGAAGCTTGATTTATGGTTTTATTATTTAGTGCAGTAAGCACATTGTAAGATATGTTTAATTTACCTATAAGAAAAAAAAAACAGGTGTTTATCTTTATGTATTTAATTTATTTTTTATATTATTATTATATCCACTTATAAAATCTTTTTAATAATTAAAACTGATAAAATAAGTTGTAGCTTTATCATGTGGTCTTTATTTTTATTAATTCATCATCACCACCTAACTTGAAGGAATTTCTTTTTATTTATTTAAACATCATCACCTAACTTAAAAGAATCATCGAATAATAGAATGTCAAAATTTTATTGGCATACAAAATTCTATATAGCCTATATTGAACTTTGGGTATAACTGGGTACGAATTATATTGATAGCTTGTCAATAGAATTCCTATCCAGCTGTCATACATCGGTAAAATGTTAGAACAATCTTGTGAGTTGCCTTGTAACAATATCAGTGGTGAATATTATTTTTATATCAATTTGATTACAAATGCAATGTTGCCAAAACCGAAAAATCAATGTTGTCACACTGTTATATTTTAAATTGGCAAACTTTTACTATGATTGTTCATAAGTGTTCCAAAATTTTTTTTTATCTGGTTTTTTGTGAACATCAGTTCTTTGGAACTCGCTCCTTTCAACTTAAGTCCTTTGCTAATTGTTATGTTGCTTTATGTCAATTCATCTTTTCTCTCCAAGACTTCCAACTCTAATAGTGGTTGCTTTCAGCCTTTTTGGAAGTAAAGATGTTAAAAAAAAAATTAAATTTTGTTAATACACTTTTCTCTTATATATATGTATATATATATATACATATATATATATATATATACAAATAAATATTTATATACAAATATATATATATACAAATATATATTTATATACAAACATATATATATATATATATATATATATATATATATATATATATATATATATATATATATATATATATATATATATATATATATATATATATATATATATATATATATATAGTCAATCAAAAACTCTGTAATAGTGAAAGCAAAAAAATAAGAGCTGAAATTTTCAACTATCTATCAATAGACATTAACCATGTTTGTTTCGCTTGCTTAATATTTCAAGATTTGCAGAAGATTTTATCTATTTTAAGTATAGCAGAGGTTAAGGCTATCGTTTTCGACATTTGATAAAGTTTGGCATGGCAGACTTCTCCGTAAGCTCTCTTCATACAGTGTATCAGGTAACATCATTAGAATTATTGAATCCTTTCTTATCTATCATAGTATAAAAGTTGTTCTCAATGGACAGCACTCTTTTTTATTTCCTGTAACTTCAGGGGTTCTACAAGTTTCTATCCTTGGCCCTATACTTTTTTTAATTTACATTAATGATTTCCCAGAAGGTGGCATTGTTCAATGATGATAACCATTTTCCTCATCTTGATAAGAAGCCAACACTCTCTGATTGCTTGGAGGGGACATTTGAGCTCGAAAAAGATCTCACTTCTGCTACAGTATGGGGTTCTCAGTGGCTGGTAAACATTAACTCAGATAAAACTCAACTTTTTTTCAGCTAATCGTTATCTCAACAATCTAGATCTTCCTATATTTATGAATGTACTTGAAGAGTCGTCTTCAAGGATTAATTCTTACTTTAATCTTTCTTGGAAACCATATACCAAATCCATTGCAAAATTAGCTTCTGCTAAGGTTGCATCTCTTTATCGTGCTCACCACTTTCTTACTCCTGATTCTATTCTTTATCTCTATAAATCTCAAATCCATCCATGAATGGAATACTGTTATATATGGAATCCATATCTTGGGCTGATCTTCCAATGATGCTTTTTCTCTTTTAGACAAGGTGCAAAAAGACATTGTAAACATTGTTGGACCTGCTCTTGCAGCCAAACTTCAACCATTGTCACATCATCCTAATGTTGTTTCTTTCTTTTCTATAAGTACTAAAATGGGAACTGCTCTAAAAAGCTAGCGTCTCTTGTGCCATATATAAAAATTCATTCTCATGCTACTTGTTATTCAATTATCTCTTATCCTTTTACTGTGACTGTTCCTAAGTGCTCCAAAAACTCTTATTTGTCTGGTTTTTTACCTCAAACATCAGTTATTTGGAACTTGCTCCCTTCTTCTTGTTTTCCTGATGCATATCTTTTGAGTCATCTGTTAATCCTTATCTTGCACTACAAACATCATCTTTTCTGAACCAGTAACTTCCGACTCAGATAGTGATTGCTTGCAGCCTTGTTGGAAGTAAAAATGTTAAAAAAAAAGCTATATAATTTGGCACTCGCAGCATTGGGTTGCACATTGGATCAACATTGATCCATATATTTATTGAATCAATGTTGGGTTATATACACTGGATCAAAGTTGATTCATATACATTGAGTTTAGTTTGGATTACACAAATTGGATCAACGTTGGGTTAAGATTATAAAAACAATCAGTTTTACATAAGCTTGGCTAATGTAATTAGTTTTGATCATAGAGTTGAGCCAGCCATATAACAATCCTTCATCTTCTATATCTTTACTAAGTTTTTTGCACAGTCTTCAAAACTGTTTTTAACTGCTGTCCTGTTGCATTAAAATCTAATAAGTTACAAAAATTTTATGTTTCTTTTACCATAAAGAATTTCACTTACCCTGTGTAATGGAAAAATACCATTCAATGAGAAAGCTCTCCAAACAATGACCTCCATGTCACTTCCATGTTTAACGGTTCTAGTAATGCAGCTGGGCAAATTCTGAACAATTAAAACAGAACTTTTGCAAATTCTGCTTTAATTGTTTGAGTGTTTAAAAACATTTTACTGGCAGTGAATTTATATTAATAATAAAAAAAGATTTAATAAAAAAAAAAATTATTTAGTTTTTATATCAAACAAAAAAAAAATAATTTAACAAGAATTTCTGTATAATATTCAACTAAATAAAGAAAAAATAATAATAAGTTACCAATCTTTCCAAACTGACGAATAACAAGGATTTTCAGTGTTTTACCCTCATCCACATACAATGGAATGTCATTTGCAAACTCTATTATTCCATTAGGAAAATCACTTTCTGCAATTGTAAGAAAAGATTCTCGATAAGTTTCATCTAAAACAGCAGCACCTGAAATTGAAACACCAGTTGTTTTGACTGCAACTAGACGTACAACAAAATACTCATCAGTTTCAGGAGCCTGATCCATAATACTTTCCAGATTGATTGTTGTGATTGTCTGCCCCTATTTTTTTTAAATATTTTTTTAAATTTTTTTAAAATTATACAAAGATTTTATCATAAAATTATTTATTATCATAAATTATTATAAATTAAAGTACTTGATGGCTAATATAATGGGTAATAGATGTTATCAAAAACAAATGCATATGATAAAAATAATATATAAAAAATAAATATATTTAAAATTTTACCTAATAATAATTAATAACAAACCGTTGAAAAATTAGCAAAGCCTTGATCAGATACAAAATCTTGAGTGACATTATCACCAATAATTTTCCATGTAACAACAGCATCTCCAAATGCAGGCAATGATCTCTGCAGACAAAGACTAAACTTTTCCCCTTCTTTAACTGATAACACAATAGATTTGTTGCAAAACTGAATGATGCCTCCAAAGTTATCATTAGCAAGTATGACAACTTTTATATAAGTATTGTTACCATCAATAATTGAGCCATCAGTTGAATTTAAAAGATAAACTGAAAACTCTTCATCATTTTCAGGAATGTGATCTGGAAGTACAGATATGGAAAAAAACTTCAATTGCTCGTCCTGCTCAAAAACAATAACTTCTCCATTACAACATATATCATCTTTTGATATCTCTGTACTATTCACTTGCCATGATACAGATACTCTCTTGAAAGCACCTTAAAATAAATAGTAAAAAAAAAAAAATAATAAAGTTGAAATAAAAAAAAAAGTTTGAAACATTGTAAAAATTTTTTTACCTTTTTTACGACTTATATAAAATTCCAGGGTTAAATTATTATTTTCAGGTTCAAATACAGAATAATTGTTTTTAGATATTCCAAATCCATGAAGGGCAAACACGCCATAAGGTTCATCATTTTCAAGTATTGTAATATTTACATACCTTTTATCATCAATAACAGGCATGTCCTGTGCTAAAACATTGTCATCAACAAGTTCAACACCTAAAAGTTCAACTTGAAACATTTCGTCAAGTTCAGGAACTTCATCACTGTAAATAAGAACTTTTATTTCTGATTGGCTTGAGCCATTTGAAATAACAAAAAACGGGTTTGGTATGAATCCAAAATCTGCACCAGGTGTGGCTTTTTCTTTAAAACTAATTAAGTGATTTGTCCTACAATGATATATATATATATATATATATATATATATATATATATATATATATATATATATATATATATATATATATATATATATATATATATATATATACATATATAAATTATGTTAGTGTATTCTACAAACATAGTGCTCAATGTTCTAAAAGAACAGAGCAATAATAAATTAGTAAAAACACTTATCTAATGTTTGATTTCTTCTACACTGTGTTTCACCATCAGTAGGTTCATCAGGAAAAACCTATCCTGATGAACCTACTGATGGTGAAACAGTGTAGAAGAAATCAAAAATTAGATAAGTGTTTTTACTAATTTATATATACATATATATATATATATATATATATATATATATATATATATATATATATATATATATATACATATATATATATATATATATATTAACGAAGAAAGAACAACTTTATCTATGGTACTTTAAGTTTCATGCCTATACGGCAATCATCAGCCATTGAATACAAATTCAAAAACAAAAAAAACCGCTAAAATTACAAAATACTGTGTAGTGGGATCTTAACGTCGCTAAGAAAAAACAAAATATTAGGTAATCACCGGTGTCAAAAAAAGATAAGAGGAATTTATTCTTGTGTCTGCATTTTGAAATCAACTCATTTCGTTTATTTAACAAGTTATCACCTTTATATGTTAAAATAAGGAATTTTTCGTATAAACAAAGATTGCAAATTTTTGACGAAGTGTTATAAGGATTGCAACGTTTTACAATTTTCCACTTAATTAAGGGTGTAAACATTTTGTCTTTTATGTCCCAAATTTCTTCAGACAATTTGGTATATATGTATATCGCTCTATTTGAAGTATCTTTTTAATATTGAGCACTCTTTTACGACTATGAGTTTTGTTTTATTATTATAATACAAAATAGCCTTAAATATCAATATATATATATATATATATATATATATATATATATATATATATATATATATATATATATACATATATATATATATATATATATATAAACATATATATAAATATATATATATATTTATATGTATATATATATATATATGTGTGTATATATATGTGTGTGCGTGTATATATATATAAATATATATATTTATATATGTGTGTATATATATATAAAAAAAACTGTAATACAAACCTCCAAAAAACTCGTAAGTCACCAAACAATCCATTAACTCGATTGACACGCAATGTTACATTATCATCACTCTCTCCTTCTAACACATCAACAGTTGAATCCATAAATTTAACAGTGCCATAAGGATTATCGTTTAATAAAATTATCAGACGCATAGAAGATTTTACATCATTAATAACTGCATTTCCAGCAGAAACTTCTTTTAATAAAATTATGTATGTCTACAAACAGCACAAAGAGTGACTGTATTATATATCACATATAAATGTATTTTTAGCAAAAAATACTCAGAAAATGCATGAAAAAGAGTTATTGTATTTATTATTTTGTATAGAAATATTATTTAAACAATAAATGTATAATAAAAATAAAGTACAAAAATTAGAATAAATTGTAATGAATAAAACTTGATAAAAACATTGGTAATAACAAATAATTTAGTTGTTTGACTATACCTCATTAATTTCAGGTATACTGTCAGGCATGATATTGACAATGATGTTTTGTGAGGTTTCCCCAGTTAAAAAAGTCACAAAACCTTTTAAAGGAGCTATATCATTATCCCCAAACCATGGTGCTGTTGGATAACCTACCCAGCGTATTTGTGAATAACCATAGCTGCCTCCTTCTCTAACAACTTTTATAAATACTTTTTGATCTGTGATTCCTGACTCCAAGATTTCTGGTTCTGAAACAATCATGTCATCTAGTTTACTAAAGCCTAAAAAAGAATTTCATATATAATAATTACAGCATAAAAACAAATCAAACTTAGTACAATTGTTCTAAAAAGCCTATACAAGTTAGCTAAAATGTTTATGCACATTTAAAATTTCAATTTTAAATACTTAAAATTAAGTTTGTTTGAAAGTTATTGCTTCAAATTTAAATGAACTTTAAACTTAAATGAATTTTCTTTTGCGAAATCTGAAGTAGTAGTTTAAAAAAAACATTATAAACATAAAAATTAAAAGATATAAAACTTTTTAAGAGGAGTTATCCATTTCACTAAAAATTATACTCTAAAACATTGTGTATATATTATTAGTCACAAAAATGCTGAAAGTCAGTGTTACTCCTATTACACAAATGAAGAGTAAAAAAGGAGAAATTAAGGAGAAAACTACACCTTATCAAGTGTACACAACATCAAAACAAAATTTTGTTAAGAGCTCTTTTTAAAAAAACTTGACAGTGACACAAATGGGCCAAGAGGCTTCAAAGGACTACTTGGCAAAAAATGTGCTGAAAATATTCAGGATACAAATGAAGTTTTGTTTAACAGTATTAAAAATCCAAAGGTTTCTGAAATATAGACTGCTTACAAAATTACACCACTTAACCATACAAGGTAGTTAACTTTAGCTATTCACCATCTCTGTTAATATACTAGAAAAGAACAAACCATGTGTGTCTTTAAAAAAACTTGTCTACTTTGTTGTTCAGGTTTATACTCCAAAATGGTTCAAAATAAAAAAGTCTTCAAAATTCTACGACTCTCAGCACATTATTTTTTATACTCAAAAAAATAGACTTTCTTTTCATAATGTTAAACTTATTTTAAAGCAAAACATTAAAAACAATGCATTATGTCTGTGACTTGAAAATATTCATGCCACAGTAAGAGATAATGACAATAAGATACAAAATTATGGCTTTCAAACCTTACCAACTCTAAGGCAAAGATATGTTTTTACGGTTAAGTAAAATGTTATTCTTTAAAAACATACTATATCTGATAATTAGCTTCAGTTTATATTTATAGAATAAACAAAGAAAGTTTGGAATCAAATTTGAAGATAACTCTGAGAAAAAATGAAAACGCTAATCACTGTTATGAGTTGATTGATCTCAGTGTTCCCAAAGTTAAGGAATCCCCTACAACACAACATTTTTTTAAAAGGTCATTATTCCCATTCTCATGATGATATTTTTTCTTATAATAACTTAATATGATTATAGATAATAACTTTCTATGGTGTGAGTACAGACTCGCTGAGCCCAATTTTCATATGCAGATACTTTTCCTTGAATAAAAAAGCTTCTTTTAGCATTTAATATAAATTACGCTAAATTTATTTAAAAAACAGATGAAGAAGATCTTAAGCAATGATTTTACACAATGATTTTACACAATGATTTTACACAATGATTTTACACAATGATTTTACACAATGATTTTACACAATGATTTTACACAATGATTTTACACAATGATTTTACACAATGATTTTACACAATGATTTTACACAATGATTTTGAGCAATGATTTTACACAATGATTTTACACAATGATTTTACACAATGATTTTACACAATGATTTTACACAATGATTTTACACAATGATTTTACACAATGATTTTACACAATGATTTTACACAATGATTTTACACAATGATTTTACACAATGATTTTACACAATGATTTTGAGCAATGATTTTGAGCAATGATTTTACACAATGATTTTACACAATGATTTTACACAATGATTTTACACAATGATTTTACACAATGATTTTACACAATGATTTTACACAATGATTTTACACAATGATTTTACACAATGATTTTACACAATGATTTTACACAATGATTTTACACAATGATTTTACACAATGATTTTACACAATGATTTTACACAATGATTTTACACAATGATTTTACACAATGATTTTTATCAATGATTTTACACAATGATTTTACACAATGATTTTACACAATGATTTTACACAATGATTTTACACAATGATTTTACACAATGATTTTACACAATGATTTTACACAATGATTTTACACAATGATTTTACACAATGATTTTACACAATGATTTTACACAATGATTTTACACAATGATTTTACACAATGATTTTGAGCAATGATTTTACACAATGATTTTACACAATGATTTTACACAATGATTTTACACAATGATTTTACACAATGATTTTACACAATGATTTTACACAATGATTTTACACAATGATTTTACACAATGATTTTGAGCAATGATTTTGAGCAATGATTTTGAGCAATGATTTTGAGCAATGATTTTACACAATGATTTTGAGCAATGATTTTGAGCAATGATTTTGAGCAATGATTTTACACAATGATTTTGAGCAATGATTTTGAGCAATGATTTTGAGCAATGATTTTGAGCAATGATTTTGAGCAATGATTTTGAGCAATGATTTTGAGCAATGATTTTGAGCAATGATTTTGAGCAATGATTTTGAGCAATGATTTTTATTGAACTTAATTAGCTATTTTTATTTTTTAATCAACTTTTATTCAGGCTTTGTAAGTGAAAACTTTTGATCTTTTTTGTTTTGTTTAATAGTGAAATTTAGCCCTGCATAATTTATGGACGATCCCTAAGTATTACATTATTTTTGAATTAAGCGGCCCAGTTATTGTTAAGGTTGCAATTAATTATTAATTTAGATTAATATTTATTAAATTAAATTTAGTATTTATTTTTTGGTTTTTATTATTTTATTATTTTAGTATTTGGTTTTTTTAAATTTTAAACAAATAATTTTGCTTTTAAAACCCCTTTTAAATTTATATTATAAAAAATTTTAATGTAAAAGTTATTGCATTTGCTTGTAGAAACCAGTTTTTTTTATTACACTATTAAATTTGAGTTGTTACATAACGTGTGAGTTCACACTCGCTATTAAAAGTGTTTATAAAATCAATCATAGAAAAATTTGAAAATTAAAACAAAAAACTACATATTTATATAAATGTAATTAAGTATTATATATTACATGAAATACTCTTAGCTAATGTAAATAAAATGGAACTAATTCTAACTGCATCTTATTTAAATAATCAAAGAATATTATACAAATCAGTTCTAATTATTTAATGAAGCAATAAGTTCCGAGTTCGACTCCCACCACGTCCCTGGAAGTACCGCGCTCAACTTAGTTTCTCCGCGCAGCAGCCTTGCTTGACAAGGTTCGTGTTTCGGAGTTAAAGAGTTGAGAGAGGGTTGCACCACGATTAACAACTAAAAAAAAAAAAAAAAAAAATTAAAAAAAAAAAAAACACAAAAAAAATGAGTATCCTCCTCGACTGTAGTGGCCCCCCTCGGGCCTTGGGGAGGTGAATAATCTAAAAAAAAATTAAAAAAAAAAAAAAAAAAAGTAAACATAATTTATGTATTTAATATATTTGTAATTTATAATAATTTACAAAGGATTTTGCATAGTATAGTGATTTTTTAAAAATATAAAATTTTTGTTTTTTAAGCTTAGATTTTTTCTTTTTCTTTTAGATTTTTTCTTTTTCTTTTAGATTTTTTATTTTTTTAGATATCTTTTAAATTTTCTTCATATTTTCAGTACATTTTAAAAAGCCTAAAGTTGTTAAAAGAAACCATGTTCAAATTGTAAAAACAAAATATTTTATGTGTGGTCAAGAATGGCATTTGATCGCACTTCTTTAGGTTTTATCAGACATATCAGCCAAACTTGAGTATTCATTGGACAATTTGTCAGGAACAAAAATGTTTGTTATTTCGAGCCCTGTATAAATATATATATACATATATATATATATATATATATATATATATATATATATATATATATATATATATATATATATATATATATACATATATATATATATATATATATATATATTTATATATATATATATATATATATATATATATATATATATATATATATATATATATATAACTTTTTTGTATATATATATATATATATATATATATATATATATATATATATATATATATATATATATATATATATATATATATATATATATATATATATATATATATATATATATATATATATAAAATTTTAGAGCTCTAAAAAATTTTAAACATTTTTCTTTAAACTTATAGATTAACTGCCAAAATCAAAACCCACAGTCAATGTATGTATATTTTTGAAATCAACATTATAAATATCATTTTATAAAAAATCTAATCCGATATCAGCAGATATAATTGCTGTATGTTTTTGTCAGTCTATTTAATTCAGTCAAATTATGTACACAAAAACAAAAATAAATTTAAAAAACATACAAAAACAGTATAAAAAAATAAAAAACAAAAATATAATTTATTTTAAAAACTTTCTAGTCATAATTTTCGCTGTTTTTGAAAAAGCTATTAAACCATTACTTCTGCAACTTTAAAATCATTTTATCATTTAAGTGACGATTGCAATATATATATATATATATATATATATATATATATATATATATATATATATATATATATATATATATATATATATATATATATATATATATATATATATATATATATATATATATATTGAAAAAAAAAAGTACACATACCTATTTTACCATAAGGGAAATCGTTTTCAAGTATAGTAACCTCACTTGAATTCAATAGCCCCATGACAAGTCCACCCAAAAAAGTATCAGGAAGTAACCGTACTATAAAAGTCTCATTAAACTCTGGTACATCATCAAATATTGTAAATATTGGTAACATGATACTGCTTTGATTTTCTTCAATAACCATAGTAAATGATGAAACAGAAAAATCTAATCCAATATCAGCAGATATAGTTTCTATTGAATAGCCAAATGACACCTGAAAATATTATTTTGTATTTAAAATATATTTATTTAATTATTTATAAATATATCATTTATTATAATATTTATCCCTTTTAAATTTATTATTTTACTCATAATGCTAATTTCAAAAATGTTAAAATAACAAGAATAAAGTTTTAAAGAATAATAGAAATTTCTATAATAAAAATCAAACACTCTACAGCATCCTAAAAAATAACCTACTCTGCCAAATAAACCTTCTGAGCGTATAACAGACAAAAAAGTGTCATTATAGTCTTCTGATACATAAACTTTAGCATATTTAAAATTTAAAACACCATTTGGGTTATCATTGGGTAATATATTGATAGTAATCATATTAGGGGTGCTTGCAAAAACATTCTCAAGATCTATAACAAAATAAATTTCTTTATTTCAACAAACTTTTTTAAAAGACCAAGAGTTAATAACATACCTTTTATTTATATAACAACAATTTTTACTGAAATAACTGAATAAAAAAATCTAAAGAAAAAAAAGACAAAAAAACAAGCAACTTCACATAGAACTATTTATAATTTAACAATAAAAACTTGGATAAAAATAATATATATATATATATATATATATATATATATATATATATATATATATATATATATATATATATATATATATATATATATATATATATATATGACAAATTATAACTATTGTTTATGATTGTTTTATAGTTAAAAATATAAAATATATAAATATGATAATACAGTAATATATATAAATATAAAATATATATTAAAAAATTTTTTTATATATTTTATCTTTTACTCAAAATTAAATATAATACTTAATCTTTTTTTATTATTTTCCGACATTATCTCCATTATCTCTACATCTGTTAAGTTAAGAAGAAATGTTTCTAGCATCTCAGGTTCATTGTCATCTATAATGGTGATATTAATTACAGCAGATTTCTGACCATCTACAAAATCCAGATAACACCCATTTAGGCTGTAGTCTTTACCCATTGTAGCACTAGACTGATTATTTAAGCCATTAATAGTATTATAATAAAGACGTATGTGCCCAAAACTACCTTTATTTCGATTTACTTGGATAAAAGTATTATGGGTTATTTTTTCTTCAATTTCAATAGATTTTTTCTCAAATTCAATCAAACCATACGGATAATCACTGCTGAGTAATTTTAAACTAGCAGTTCGGTTGATAGAAGATATTGATCCACCACTAACATTTAACAGCTGAATATGATATACTTCAGTCAGTTCAGGTCTCTATGGAAAGTATATATAAATAAATTGAAATGTTATTTATATTATATACATATATTTACAGACATTTCATTTTCAAAAACAAATTTAAAAACTATTGAATTTTAAAGTATGATTACCAAAAAAACAATTATTTAAATTAAACATGTAACACAATTTTTTTTTCTAAATTCAAAGTGTTATATTCAATTGCTTATGTCAAAAGATTGTTGAAAAAAAGCTACATGAAGTGCCAACTTTAAATACTTTAAACTACTTAAAATGACCACAGCACAAAAGAATATATATATATATTTTTTTTGAGACAGACATTTCATATTTTTGTTCATTCTGGTAAGAAACAATCTATTGAATAGACTTAAAAAACAATCAAAAAGCTTTTGAAATAAATAGATTTTTTAGATTCGCAAGTGTACTGTAAATTATTTTTAGGTAGTAGGACTAAATCTGTCCTCCATCATATTTTTGATAAACTGTCCTTGAATGCAAAATTTCAAGTCTAGTGAACCTTAATAAAAGTGCAGAAATAAATTTTGAAAATTAGACATTCTGGAAAAGTCCTGGACCTTCTAACAGTTCAGGAATGTTCTAGAAGAATGCTCAGCACTCAATTCTAACAGTTCAAGAATATTCTAGAAGAATCAATTTCTCAGTACTCAAATCTCGTTCTACACTAATGGTTTTTATGAAAAAACAGTTAATTTTTTTTGTATTTGGCAAAACAAGTTGGTAAAACATACTTTCAATGTTAAGGCATAACAAAAAAACCCAATGAAATACACTTTCAACGTTAATGTATAACAAAACTAAAAATTTGTTAGATAGTGCTATTTAAATTCCAATTTTTAGTTACATAGTGCTATAACATTGTGTTACATAGTACATTACATATATTACATTACATATATGTTACATAGTGTTATTTAAATTCTTGTTATTAGCAAACCTTAACTACTATATTATTTTTTTAAATAATGTAATAGTCAAGATTATTTTAATATAAAACACACACATATATATGTATAAAACTTATTTAGATCAGCAATCAAAGGTGATATTAAAATAGGGAGTTGGGTAGGAGTTGCTGCTACATCAACTTGTAGTTTTTTTTATTCTTCATTTTTTTCTTCTTTTTCCAAAAAGTTGCATGGATTTAGGTTGGCAAAAAAAGTCAGCACATGGTTATGCATTGTAGTATATATATATATATATATATATATATATATATATATATATATATATATATATATATATATATATATATATATATATATATATATATATATATATATATATCATATATATATATATACACTATATATATATACACTATATATATATATATATAGATATATATATACTACTATATATATATATATACTACTATATATATATATATATATATATATATATATATATATATATATATATATATATATATATATATATATATATATATATATATATATATATATATATATATATATGTATATATATATATATATATATATATATAAATATATATATATATATATATATATATATATATATATATATATATATATATATATATATATATATATATATATATATATATATATATATATATATATACTACAATGCATAACCATGTGCTGACTTTTTTTGCCCACCTAAATCCATGCAACTTTTTGAAAAAAGAAGAAAAAAAATGAAGAATAATAAAAAAAAGTCGATGTAGCATATTTTTTTGATGATGCATGTATACTTGATTAATAAAAAACATCATGTTCGGTTATATATTACTTTTATTATTTAATAGTGATATTTCAACTTATATAGTATAAGCCATTATTAAACTAAAAAAACCATAATACAAAATTCAATTCAAAATTCAAGTTTGATACTGGGTTATACTATGTAAGCCGAAATATCACTAAATTAAATAATAAAAATAATATATAACCGAACATGATGTTTTTTATCAATTAAATATAAAATATATTATTAACGATGTCACTTAATATATATGTGTGTGTATATATATATATATATATATATATATATATATATATATATATATATATATATATATATATATATATACATATATGTATATACATACATATATATATATTAGGGTGTTTCATATTTTATCAATTTTCGAAATCGAACTCGCGAATCGATTTATAAATTGACTATTTGTATAAAAATAAGTTTGAGCAAAAAAAAAAAAAAAAAAAATTAATTTTTAGGGTCCCCGCCAGTTCGATTTTGGGCCAAAAATGATGGGTGTTTTAAAGGCCTGGCGGGGACCTTAAAATTTATCGAAATTTTTTTTTTATTCTTTTAAATGTTATATGTTGGATTGAATATTAGTCACATAAATGGAGCATGTTGAAAAAATTAAGAAATTAGTCTACAGAATCTTTTAAAATTGGTGAAAAATCCAAATTTTCCATCTTAAAAATCTATTTTATCACTCAATCGCGTATAAAAAACATTCAAAATATTATGTAGACTAATTTCTTTATTTTTTCGACATGCTCCTTTTATGTGATAAACATTCAATCCAACATATAACATTTTAAAAAAAAAAAGATAAATTTAGATAAATTTTAAGGTCCCCGCCAGGCGTTTAAAACACCCGACAATTTTGGCCCAAAAACCACTGGCGGGGACCCTAAAAATTAAATTTTTTTTATTTTTTTTTGCTCAAACTTATTTTTATACAAATAGTCAATTTATAAATCGATTCGCAAGTTCGATTTCAAAAATTGATAAAATATGAAACACCCTAATATATATATATATATATATATATATATATATATATATATATATATATATATATATATATATATATATATATATATATATATGTATGGATGGATGTATGTATGTATATAAATATTGTTAATACCTCATCATCTACAGCCTGAATAAGAATAAATCTTTCTGTGACACCAAATTTAAAATTAACTTCACCTTGAGATAAACTAAACTCATTTGATCCATTCACTAAAATCCATCCTATTTTAACATTGCCTAATGTGCCGCCATTTCTTTTGATACTGATGTTTAAAAAAAATCCTTCACATATAGTATATTCAACAATAGGAAAAGAAAATATTCCAAGAGCATCATCACTTGGAAGTATGTGAACAAAAAGAACAGAACCATTGCCAAGCTCTATAAGTAAAAAAAAAAACTACTGGCTGCAAACTGCTAAAATTTGTACATGTTTTTTATTTTAAACATTAAAAAAAAACTTTTGAAAGTTTTTTTTAATGTTTAAAATAAAAAATGTACAAATTATCACTTTCAACTTTAAAGTTATTGGAGTATCCAGTTACTCCAGGTTTTAAATTAAGTTAAATATCTGAGGGCATTGTTACTAAATAAGCCACATTTGAAAAAAGACAATATAAACTTTTCTTTGCATTTTCCAGATTTAAAACAACCAGCTGTTATGTTATTTGTGCAGTTGAAAAGAAAATTGCAACAATAGTTTTAGTCTCCTGATTGATATTGATATGAACTACAATCAGTCAAAGGAGACTGTCAGGAAACATCATAATTGAAATAAATAAATGTCACTGAAAATGTAGCATTTTTTGTTATGAATGGTAAACAAGACATAGCGATATAGGTGTTTGTTGCTATTTTTTGTTATTAAATGTATTGCAGAAACCCCAGAGTAAATGTGGTGAGGGTAATTGTATATTTATTGTATGTGTGCTGTTATGCACTTTTGTAATGGAATGTTGTAAAACTTTAATATTTTATTAATAAAAACATTTAAAACACAAGATAAAATTTTATTTACATAATATAAAATTTTATTATTATAAATATTCAAAACTCAAGATTTTGAATTACAACCTGTGGATTGAAACTCCTGATTTAAAGGGACTGCCCTGGTAAACACCTTTAATAAAACTCCATTACATCCCTAATATACATATATGTACATATCTATATATGTATATATAAAGCTTAATTGTAACTTTTTTAATTATAACAAAAAAGTTTTCATTTAAAGAAAAATATTTTACCCGCATTAAATGGATTCTTCAATTCAACAAGAAACAATTTAGTTAGTTCAGGTTTTTCATTATCAAATATTCTCACTGAAATGTTAGCAACATTATCTCTTGCCTCCATTTTAATAAAACCAATACTTTCTTCAAAATCAACACCAGGTATTGCAGTTAAACCAGATGTTTCATTGGTTCCATCAAAACCACGAGTTCTCCACTCAACATAAACAGAGCCTAAAAAAGTATATTATACACAATTTTATATATATATATATATATATATATATATATATATATATATAATTAGTAAAAAACACTTATCTAACTTTTATCTTCTACTCGGAGTTTCACCATCGCTGGATCATCAGGAAGAGTTCTTCTTCCATCAGGAAGAGTACTCTTCCTGATGATCCAGCGATGGTGAAACTCCGAGTAGAAGATAAAAGTTAGATAAGTGTTTTTTACTAATTAATTATTGCTCTGTTCTTTAAGAACATTGAGCACTCTATTTGTAAAATACACTAACATAATTTACATATATATATATATATATATATATATATATATATATATATATATATATATATATATATATATATACATATATATATATATATATATATATATATATATACATATATATATACACATATATTCGTATACAAATGTATATATATATATATATATATATATATATATATATATATATATATATATATATATATATATATATATATATATATATATATATATATATATGTCTATATATATATATATTATATATATATATATATATATATATATATATATATATATATATATATATATATACATATAGTTTGAAGCAGTTTTTGTTAAAAAATACTCAAAAATTTGGTAATATAAAAGCAATGCAAAACCTTTAAAGCCAATCACTCTCACAATATATAAACTTAAAAAATTAATTTCTTCCTTGATGCTCACATTCAATGGTTTTGATAACAGTACAGCACTATTTGTACTGGGGGTTATGATCTGAAAGACACCAAATGGATGATCACTTTTACTTAAAGTAATATTACATTGTGAAATGTTTACCATAGCAAATGATTTTACAGGTTGATCCACAACTGAATGAATTCTTATATTCACAAAAAAAGTTTCGTCTAACTCTGGAAGTGAATCATCATATGGTGTTATTTCAATAACCTAACATAAAATTAGGTAGTTTCATATAAGTATTAGATATTTATGCAATATAAAGAAATATAATAAATAATACTTTCGAAATAAACAAATAAAAAAGCTATATTATTCAAGTCTAATTCAAGTAATAACAACAATAATAATAACATTAACAACAACAACAACAAAAACAACAACAACAACAATCATAATAATAACAATCATAATAACAATGACAACAGCAAAAACAACAATAACAATAATAATAATAACAAAAATGACAATAATAACAACAATAACAACAATAATAGTAATAGTAATAATAATAACAACAACAACAACAATAAATAATAACACTAATAATGATAACAAATTATAACAATTATGATAACATTTATAGTACCAAGAGTTAATGCTTTGATATTTCATTGATCTATGTCTATTAGAGCACATAAATTGATAAAAGTTAGAGGAAGATTTTCGTATTCCAAAAAAACTGGCAGTTTAAAAGTTAAACAACATTAGTTGCAACCAAATTTACCAAAATGAGTTGAGTTTTAACATTTTGGTAGAGAACATCTGGATTAAAATAAAGAGGTTTAATAGAGAACACCTGGATTAAAATAATAATTCTGGAAATATATTATCTCTAAATTTTTGTTTTGGAGATGAATTACCTTATAAGAGCATGTTAATAGAAGTAAGTTTATCGTAAAGTATGCTGATGGAGGGAAGAAAGTCCCCAAGCAATGAGTAACAAGTCCCCAAGTAAAGTAATTGTTAAAATTATTTGCCTAAGAGATTTTACCTTTTTGTTCTCATTTTCCATGAAAGCAACTATTCCATTTGATATCAAGAAGTCATCATTAGCAATACTACCATTTTGACTTGTGATATTCCATTCAATTTCAATATTACCAAATAAAGCATGGACTCTGTTTATAGTAATGTTTATTCCATGTGATTTTTCAGATATAATTTGATTACAAGTAGCTTTATCCAATAAAAAAATTCCATTTGGAAAATCACTTTTTAAAACTAAACATACATATATAATAATAAATATAAATAGCTTATTCTAAGTTTTTTTAACAATTTTAAATTTTCAGCAACAAACTTTTCAAATTAAGAACACTTAAGTAAAAAATCATAAATATAATCAAAGAAATTAATTAAATTGAATCCTTTTTTTAAACGAGTTTTATTTTTTTAAACACATTTGTATCAAAAAGAAGGTTTTTCTTTGTTTTTTTATTTAAGAATGATTTAATATTTTTCTTGACTTGATTTGTTTAATCAATTGAAACATTTAGTGATAGTTGCAGTAAGCGTATATACGTATGAGTGTACATATCAACTGATTTATCTAGCTTTAGGCACAACAAAGTGTACATATATCATATAAAATACCCATGTGCAATCAAAACCTTATTTTTTAAACTAAATTTAAACAAAATCAATTCTGTATAATAACCTTTTATTTTTTTACTGATTATTCCATTAGTTATTAAAATAAAAGTGAAATAAAAAATAGTAAAATGAAAATACCATTAATCGTAATCTTAGACTTTTCACTGTTGATAATAGCTTTGTCTTTAAAAACTAAATCATCATTAATATCAATAATACGAACATCATACAGTTGATCTGCTTCTGGCATGGTGTCATCAACACTTTGAATATAAACAACTTTTTTTGTCTCTCCAACATCAAAAAAAAGCTCTCCATTTGATGGAGAGATGACTGGATAAATGTGATGAACTGCTCTGATATCCCTAGAAAATAGTTAATACTACTACTAATAATAATTTATTATATATATTAAGTATTTTTTATTATATATATTAATTATTAGTAATAATATTAAGTTTTAGTTCAGATTCTATTACAAAAAAGTAGTTATTACAAAAATCTTAATAAAAAGTGAACAACTTAGATTGATTTAATTAATAATGATTATAAAAATATCATTAAGATAATTGATAATTGAGTGAAAACTCTCACAAAACAGTCTCTCTATTAAGACAGTCTTAAGGTAAAAAATTCAGAAGATCTGGAGACAAAGTAGTAGGTAGAAGATTAGGTAGAAGTAGTATATAAAGAAGTAGTATACAAAGTAGTAGGTAGATGCCTCTATTCATTCCCTTAATTCTACAATATTTAAGTTTATAGCCAACTTTGTAAATTTTATTTTGAGTATGAGTGACCATTCACTAACTGTGATCATCTATGTTTAATAATTAAAAAATTATACTTTAGATCTGTTCTGATCAAGTTTTATTGTTTACAATAAGCCTTATTTCTACTTACTTATCAAATTCTATTTTAAGTTAGTGTTACTTTTTTTTTATATACACTTGTTTGTTAACCACCATATTTGGACACAGCTTTATAATTAGACATCAATATTTGTAGTCAGGTGTCAATCACTGTAATCATTAAAGCTTCTCTCTTTTTCAGACAAAAAAAGTCAACAACAAAAAACTGCTTTTTATTGCTTAAACAAATTTGTTTTTAAAATGCAATTTAAGTAATAAATACATTAAAAAGAGACAACCGTTCCAAATGCTGGTTTTCAAACACACATAATGTATAATTTCCATGAGAAATATCAAAACTGCAGTAAGAAACTGATTGGTTGAAAATTATTGTAATAATGATTGGTCAAAAATTAAAAATGATGGAAACCATGATTAAAATTTAACTGCCATTTGAAATGACATAAAAAACTGGAGTTTATAGTTAATAAAAAATGATGTGTGACCTAAATAGAACCATGTATTACCCTTGAGGTTACTGGGAATAAAAAAGACACTTGCCTATCACAGATAATTTCATTGTAGCGATTAAGGAAAAACCAATAATTTTGTATTAATTATTAATTTTGTATATAATTCTTAATTGGAAAAAAATCAATAATTTTGTGCTTTTTTCTGATACCCTATACAAAACATATAAAAAGAAAAAATATTTATTTTCTTGTCTGTCATTTATATATTGTCTATTATTTATTCTGTATATAGCTTTAAACTTTTTTATTTACTCTGAACATTTTATTCTAACACAACATTTTCCACCATAACTGTCATAACTGTCAGTTTTTAAACTTGTTTGATTCAATGAAAATCAAATGAAAAAAATACAACAAAATATTATATTGAAAAAAATCTAAAAACAAAAATAAGTTTAAATTTTGTTGATCTTTTTATTTCTCTTGTTTTCATCTGAAAACATTATTAACATAATTAACAGAGTTTAACAAATTTTATTTACATAATTAATATAATTTAATATAAATTATTAACAAAATAAATCCAACAAAAAAATTTAAAAGTTTTGTTCATCTTTTTATTGGTCTTTTTTTCAACTTTTGAAAACATTATTATCATAATTAAATCAATATTATTAACATAACTAACATGTTTAAATAATATTACTAACATTAAATAACATTATTAACATAAATAATAATATTCAATGAAAATAATGCTGCTAATCTATATATTTAATGGTCTTGAACTCTCAACAGTTTTTTATATAAATATTATGTACAAAAAAAAAATATTTTTAAAACAAATAATTAACAGTTTTTACATGGGATATTTCCATAGAATTTAGATTTGCATTTTAATAGTGATACTAAAATTTTGATCTAGAATTAGTTGACTAAAAAATCAATCAAGAAATGAGGTAATGAGGTATTGCTAGAGCGGTCAATTTGTAAGCCAAATGTTGCCTACAAAGAAAGCCATGTCCCTAAAGTACTGTGTTCAAACTGCTTCTCAGTGCAGCAGTTTTTTGTTAAGTTCATGCTTATAAGTTATAAGATTTAAGAGAGGTGCACTAATTTTAAACTCTTATGAACACTTGTGTGTTTGAAGGATTATTTAATAATGCTGTTGGCTTATTTAAATATGACATTATGGAAGAACAACTGGATGTACTTCCTGTTATAACCCTGTTTTAAAGATCAGGAACAAGTATTTTTATTTTAATACCATTATAAGAATTACCATCAAAAGTTTCTCCTCTTAATAACTTTTGAACTCTTTCAGTAAATACATCGAATTTGGTACTAAATACAATGTATGTACTGAATACTATTTTAGTACAATATCAATGTTTTATGTGAGACTAAGTAGGCAAAGATATGTGTATATATATATATATATATATATATATATATATATATATATATATATATATATATATATATATATATATATATATATATATATATATATATATATATATATATGTGTATATATATATATGAATATATTGGTAAAAATTCGCCGACCACATTTCTATGCTTTATGGTAGCCACTTTGTGTCAAATTTTTTTGCTGACCTAATGCCGAACTCTAACAGTTTGAGGTCAACAAAAAACATCATTTTTCTAAATTCCTAATTCCAAGGGTTTAGGGGAAGGTAAAAATATGTATACAAAAAGCAACTTTTTTCAAAAAAATACTTTTAAACTCACCAAACATCAAGGAATCCTTGATAAAGTCTGAAATCCTGAAGAAAACCATCAAATGGTGATAATCGTCCACATCCTATTGAAATTTGATCTGAGAGTTTCAGTGTAACTTCAGGTAAAGAGCTAAATATTCAATACTAATATTAAAATAAATACACCAGTAATTTAAATAATTAAGTGGAA
>NC_088932.1:10097500-10102500 GCF_038396675.1 Hydra vulgaris | reverse complement strand
TAGATAAGTGTTTTTTACTAATTTATTATTGCTCTCTTTTTAAGAACATTGAGCACTCTTTGCAAAATACACTTACATATTTGACATCTTCAAGTTTTTAGTAAATCAACTTTTATTATAGAAACTGATTAAAACACTGTTCCACCTCATAAACTATATCATTAATATAATTATTTCACCAAAGAGTTCTTTTAATATAATTGACAATCTCATTAAGACATTTGAATAGCTAACCAAACAAACACAAAATACCTATTTATCAAAACATTTCCATCCAAATACATTGTAAAAATAGTAGGTTTAATAGAAATAAAAAATGAGTGCCATTCTGTCACCCACTCAAGGCCATGTTTGTTTTTTGTTGCCTGTAGGAAATTTAACAGAAAAAACAGTCAGAATATTTATAGAATCACTAAGCATAATAAAAAAAAAAGTTATTTGTATTTATTCTTTTAAAATTAATAATCATTAAATAAATCTTGAATAAAATAGAAAAACATAACATAAATTATAAAAACTAGAAATAAATTTTTATCTGCTAATTACTTTGTTATGTATTATTTATAATTTGTAAATATTTGGAATTCATTAACCTCTGACATTTCACTCCTGTTGAGCAGAAAGAAAAACTTTGACATGTCTAAAGAAATATCCATGTTGACAATTCCATCAATTGATGTCTTTTTAAACAAAGACATACTGTGAGTTGAGACATTTGTTTTGAACCATACCCCAATTGAAAATCCAGAATCAAAATTCTTGAAAGGACAGTCAGTCATGTTTATTGCTACACATCCTGAACAAATATCAAAACAAGAAAATTAAACTTTATTTTGAACAAATATATATATTGAATGTTGCAATAGCATAAAACAACCCTCGCAATTAGGAAAAATGAGGTCGGCAATAATATGCCAACCTCAATCTTTTTGAGGTCGGCATCAGATCGACAAAAATTATTTGATACAAAGGCCTAACCATAAAGCATTAAAACGAGGTCGGCAATTTTTTGTCAATCTCAAATACTTTCAGGTCACCAGTTGGGCCAGTATTGCCGAATGCCGACCCTAATTCTGAGGGTTGCATAAAATAAGTAATTATTTTTAAAAATAACATGTTGTTTTTTATTGACATGTTTCATAAAATTTATTTACATTTTCAAAAGATTATTTTACAATAAAAAAACTCTGAAATAAATATTAAAAAAAAGAAGTCTTTACAGAGATATATTAACAGATAAAAATTATACATAATAAACCAATATATTTATTACAAAAGAACTCGGTAAATAACCAATCAAAATAACCAACTGTCGAAAAAAAAAAAAAAGTAAAGTTAAGTTAAATAGATAAGTTTATATCATAATGTAAAGTTTGTTTATTAGGTGAGGGACTTTCCCATTTAATGTGGAGGCCTTCTTTTATCTTTAATTTGTGTTCGGTTGGGGGATTATCCAAAATCTCAAAAGAATCACAACTAGCTAAATTTTTGCAATTAATAGATAAATTTAATTGTTTAAATATATGAGATTGTTTATCACTCTAAAGGTGCTCATTTATTCTAGTTGCTAAATGTCTGCGCAAGAAAATTTATAGACAACATGAGATTTAAGCAGTTTAGGAAGTGACTCTTTTAAGCAAAAACAATCTTGTATTTTATTAGTAGTGAAAAATAATCTTATTAGAACATCCTTGCAATATTTATGAACAATTTTTGAAATTTTTATTTTGGTATTAATATAGTACATTCCAATGTATGGAAGCTTAAAATATCTTACATTTAAGCTATTAACAATGTTAGAAACAGATGGGTTCGTTTTCTTATCAATAATTTATTATTTTGTAAAACTATTGATAGATTCCTAATATTTTTATCAAAACTAACCCAAATATTATTAATTTTAAATGTGTGATCAATCAAACAACGAACATGTCTGAATTTGTAGCAAGAGGTAATAAAACTGAAAAAATTTTGAAAAGGACCTTATACATTTTTATGTGATAAACTGAAGTCGAAAATGAATTAGATTTTTTAATAAGTACATCCAAAAAGGCAATCTGGTTATCTTGTTCTTTTTCCATTGTAAATTTCAAATTTTTAAGTTGTTTATTAAAGTGTTTGAAAAAATCTTGAGTTTCATATTCAGAATTAAAAATAGCAATTATGTCATCCACATACTGTTTATAAAAAAATGGTGCTGTAAAGGAGCAGTTATTGACCCATTTGACCCATTTATTGAGCAGTTATTGAGTTTGTTCATGATATCTAACGAAAATATTAGCTTAGATGGGCGCTAAAGGAGAACCCATAGCAACACCATCTGTTTGATTGTAATATTTTCTGCCAAATAGAAAATGTGAACCGGATGTGGAAATCTGAAGTAAATTTTTAAAGTGAATTTGTGAAAAATGTTTTGAGTTAGTTTTATCTTTATAAAATAAATCAGTTGCAATGTTGATGGTTTTCTTAAGTGGAATATTCGTGAACAAACTTTCAACAATAATAAGAAATATGTTTGGCAAGGTTGTAGTTATATGTTCCGATTGTTGAGATGTTAGGTCAAAATGTTGGAAGAGAACTATCTTTACTAACTTTGCGCATCTTAGGTAACGCATAAATTCTTGCAGGTTGAGATCATACAGCATAGATTTTAGTGTAAATGTCTTTTTCAAAACATTTAAGCTTATAAAGTTTTCTAAGATACCCTTGTAAAGATATTTCTTTTTTTATAGTTGGATTCTCTTTTAATTCTTTAAACTTAGTCTTAGTACTTATAATATTATGTAATGAATTTATATAATCAACTTTATTAAGAGCAACTATACTATTTCCTTTGTCTGGTTGTTTAATAACAATGTTCTCATTATTCTAAAGTCTTTTTAATATTTATGTTTTCTTAGACAATTTTCAGATGGAGTGTATTTGTATACTGAATTGTTAGCCAAATGGGAAAGTTCACTTTTAAGTTGAGGTTTTGAATCATTGTTTTTCAGTTGATTATTAAGAAATTGCCAAATACAATCAAATTGAGCGAATACATCCATATTTTTTATAAATGCTGGTGGCAAAGCGAAACCAAGACCATTGTTTAATAAATCGAGCTCATCGTGTTGTAACATATTTGAGGATAGATTTTAAAAAACATTTTGGTGTTTAGGAAGACCTGCTGATTTTGTGAGGGAACATAATTTCTTTTAGTGAGTTTTAATGATTGAAAGTTATTTCTTTTTTATATTGTTATTGATAACCATAGTTAAAAGAGACCATTGCAAAGTTGTTTTTTATATCAACATTTTACTATTATTTCACCTTTTATTTTTTACTATTTATTGCTTTTTTTTTAAAGATTTTGAAAAAAATATATATTTATTTAGAACCAATATATACATATTTTTCAAAATAAAGTGCATATGTGTGTATATATGTGTGTGCGTGTGTGTGTGTTTATGTAGAAATTATGTTAATATTTCCAGTAAAATACTATTATTGCTGATATTTATACAAATTTGTTAATATATTGATAGTTATAAATAGTTTTTTGTTATGTTTTTAATGTCTGTTCCTCAAAGTCCTCATCTCTAAGCATACAATATAAGTAATTCTCAAACAACAGATAAAATGTTGTTTTTTTTTTAGTTTTTTTTATTTTAGTTTTTTTGATTTCGATTTAATAAAGTTTATTGTACTTAGTACTTCAACTGTCATTTCAACTGTCAATTGCCTGAAAGCATAAAAACTAAAAAAATTCTATCAAATTATTTTCACTTGATTTTGATGATGTAAATTCAACTGTAAAACTAATAAACAACTTTTTTTGTAAAGAAATGATAATAGCCATAACTTGCGCTAACTAAATATTGATAAAGCCCAACTGTTGTTTTTTGGAGCAAACCCATATGTGTTCTGTCTGCAACTGAAACTAGTGTCTTTCATTCTCTTTTCTTTTCTTTTGGCAATCTAACTTAATTTATCAAACTTTTTGGTTTATCCAACTTTTGTCTGCTTAGCAGGTGAAAGTTGGATAAACCAACAGAACAAAAATAAAACAACTTTCACCAGCTTAGCAGGTGAAAGTTGGTTTATTTTTGTTATAAATTCTTTTGCCATGATAATGATTTGCAATTGCTTTTTAGTTAATAATTTCTTATAGATTGTAAACATAGTTTGCAAAAAGTATACAAAAAATTATATATACAATTAAACTCATATTGAGTTCAAAGTATTATTTAAACAGTACTGAGTTTAAAAAATAGAATTTTTGAAAATTTTCTTGTTACCTTAAAATTATTCAGATGCATACATACATACATGTATGTGTGTATGTATGTATGTATGTATGTATGTATGTATGTATGTATGTATGTATGTATGTATGTATGTATGTATGTATGTATGTATGTATGTATGTATGAATGTATATATGTATGCATCAAAAATAAAAAAACATATACGTATGTTTGCATGTATAAAAATACAAACTAAAATAATTTAATAAGGAAAATATGTCAAAAAGAATAAACATTCACAGATAAATCTAAATGAACAAAAATAATTAAAATTTCTTTGTTTAAAATTTTGAAAACTATTGTAACAACAATAATTTTTTCTCAAAAAAAACTTATATAGATGGTAATTTTGATTAATATTTATATATATATAATATATTAACCTTAAATAAAAAAGTAATAGAGCTTCAAAATATGTTTACATGTGTTTAAACCCACTCATTGACCTATTAAAAAAAAACAAAGATGCAGTTGCCCCAGTCCCTTTTTTGGGGTAACTGCATTTTTGTTTTTCAACATAATTTTTATTTCTAAGTCTATATTAATATTATATACTATATATTAAATTCGAAAATAATTTAAAATTCAATTATTTTGACTTTAATATTTTATATTTTAATTTATCTTTTATATTTTAACACTTTATGCTTTAATTATCAACTGTTATTTAGGAAAGAAGAAGTTAAAAATTGAAAATATTATACTACAAGTTTA
>NC_088932.1:10065000-10095000 GCF_038396675.1 Hydra vulgaris | reverse complement strand
ATTTATTTTGGCATATTGTGTAAGCACAGACAGGTTTCGCTGCAAGTCCTAACAGGTTGTCATGATCCTAAGCACGCTAAACTTAATTTTTAAATGCTTTGATACCATTCAAACAAAATAAGAGGGTATGCATTAAAAAAATATCACTTTAATTTTTTTAGGACACTTTAAAAAGTTTGAGTTGGCTGATTATATCCCATCACGTCTTCTAGTACAGATACACTCTCACCTTTTGTAGAAAAATCCTTTAAAATTTGAAGCGGTTAATCTTCTTTTTCGGTTAATTTTCCTCTTTATTGTATTTTTGATCATCTTAGTACCATTCGGTTATTAAAGGTTTATTTATTTTGAATAAAGTATTAAGATACCTTGTTAAAACCTCATCTGAGTCTTCTACGGTCTTGTATCTCAGTATGAGAAATTTAAACAATGCTGTGTGACTCCACAACTTTACCTCATTCAAAGTAAACTTATCTAACTCCAATAAAGCCATAATGTTTTAAATTTGATAAATTATTTACAAAGCCATTTTTAGAGAAAAATCAGTATTTTTTAAATATTTTGCTCTAGTTTTAAAAACAAATTTTCAAAAATTGCCAAATTGTTATTAGATATCTTATTAACTAATTTGTTAATCATATCATTTATTTCCACTTTTGCATTGTTTACATCTATTTTTTTAATGTAAAAATGCACGGAAAAATATTTCTTGCCTTTTAAAATTAATTTAGAGAATTGTCTATTACTCAATAAATTTATAGCATAGACAATAAATAAAAAGTTACATACTGCTCACAATATAGAAAAACAGAAAAAAATAATACAAAAGTCTTTAAAACATAAAAATGTTTTATATAAACCCATTGTTATCTGGGTGGGGCACCGGAGTGGGAGTTGGAGATTTAATGGAATTAGAAAATAAAATAATGCATGGCTAAAAAATAACCAATCTATTAAAATTTAACATGTAAAATTACATCATGTTATTAAAATTGAATTAAATAATGAAAATAATTTTACTTTACTTGAATATGATTATTGTTTTAAATCAAAATTTATTTCAAATTTAAATTACCATTTTTAAAGTAGTATGCTGCTGTTGAAGAATGCATTCTAACACTTTGAGTTTTAAAAATATTTTTTTTATTTCTTGCATGAAACAACAAATCCCAAGCAACATATTCCATCGTTTGCTTATTATAAGTAGTATAAACTTGCCAGATTATCTAAATTAAATAATTACATAAATATAAATCTGGAAGAAAATATATTGCACCTATTCATATAATATTTAGTGCAGTATTTTTAAATGTAAATTACTATTTTATTTTAAATGTAAATTATGATTTTATTTACATTTTAAATGTCAAATACTTAATTATTGAATTTATATTTACATTTTATTATTATTTATATTTATAGACCATTATATTTAGGTTTATCAGCATATAACACTGTTTTTAATAAACATCCTTAATATTTTTCATAAACACCAATAACAATAAAATATATGTCTATAACAGTATAAATAAATGAAATGAGTATTAATATAAATGTATAAAATCATTTATTTAAAAATGTGTTTTGCTAACGCAATTCATTTAGCATGAAATAAAAACCTTTGCTGAAAAAAAACTCCCATATTTGCGCTCAAATACAATTTGTCCATTTAAAGGTGAATCATCTTTATCTTCAGCAAGTAAGCTCGTAGAAAGATTTGAATTGATTTCAAAAACACCATTTGGGTAGTCACTGCTTTGAATATTTATTTTTAAAGTTTTGTTCATTCCAAGTCGCGCATTTGCTTGATTGAGAAAATAATTCATTTAAAAGAGGAAATATCATTTTTTTATTTAATAAATTATATAAATTTATATATAAAATAAAAGAAATTTTTCAATTGAAGAAAAAAAAAAAAACGCAACATACCTCCTGTAACACCTAAAAGTTGAACAATGAAACTCTCTTCTAACTCGGGTATATTATCGTCGATGACAAAAATACTGATTGTATTTTCCTTTTGACCATTCTCAAAAAATAATGTCCCACTTGAGTTTCCTAAATCCAACTCTAACAACAAGTCTGAGCCTAATTTTACAGTATTCCAGTGAACAGTTACATTTTTGAATAAACCCATCTGACGAATAACTCTAAAATAATCATTAATAATAATAACATTAAAATATTATTATAATTATTATTATTATAATAAACAATATTATAATTATTAACAAATCATATCATATAAAAGTAATATTTATTTATAAATAGTTTAAGGACAAAAAACATCATTTTAAAATATATACAAACATATAAGGGTTACTATTATTAATGTTTGTCATGTGTGAATGTCAATTAAATCATTTTATCAATTAAATATCATATACAATTTTATACCATTCATAAACGACAACATTTACTAATAGGGTCTAATTTTTCTTTCAGTTATGCAAGCAATAAATTCACCAGCAAGCATATATAGATGCAATGTCATTTAAACAATAAAATAGTCTCAAGTGACAAAATGCTTAAAGAATTTGTTAGATTATATAATATTGTTTTTTGCCTCCAACAACAAACATCCCTATATTTTTTTCCAACAATTTAGATGGAGGCAAAGGTTGTTGCTCTTAACATATTTAAAAAAAAAATCTTTTAAACTTTTTTTTAAGAATTTTTAAAAAAATCTGGCTCTCTTTATAACTCTCTTGCTGCATCTGAGAAAATTTTATGTAAAATAAATAATATTTTTTATGTAATAATAAATATATTTTTATAACTATATTTTTTTTAATTTTTAAAATAGTTTGGAGAGTGTCAAAGAGTTTTTTGGAGAACAATTTTTTAAGATATATAAGATGGTAACAGAAATGTGACAGTGTTCTGGAGAACACTTTTGCAAGACTGTGACAGAAATGTTATCTAGAGCTGTTGAAGAGTTTAAGTAAGAAATAACTTTACAAACAGAAGTCAAGAATGTCTAGCAGTAGATCAAACTGTTTCTTTGAGATGACAGGAAGACACCATAGTCATTAGATTCAAGAAATGCGTTAGAGATTAGATTCTTTGCAAATAGTCCTGCTTTACCCATGGAAGAGATGGTAAGATTAGATCCATGGATGAAAAATGTTGTAATGTTAGGTTTGTCTTTATTAATGACATTGTTGAAGATTTTTCAAATGTCTTTAGAACTTCTGAGATAAAAAATTTAATTTAGCAATCTGAAAATAATGGACCTAAGTGTCAGATAAAACATTGATTTTTGTTTATTGAAGTTTGTTTTCTAGAGAGAATTAACATCTTTTTATTATTTACAACTTGTAAAAAAGATGAAAAAAAAAAGAAATCAATTCAATAAAATTGATTAGAAATAGCAGCTGCACAAGAAGGAGAATGGGGTCGAAGGGGTTAGAGAATGGACTTTTTTAACCTATCATGTTTGCCTAAATCCAGAATTTTTATTTTTTTGCCACAATTTTTAGTAGAGAGACAAAAAACATCACCCCAAGAACCATAAAAAAAAATCACAAATGAACCCAGTCAGTCAGTCTTAAAGTAGAACCAGTCAGTCTTAAAGTAGTAGTAAGAGGTGTAATTAGTAAACCTGGTGTAAAAGAAGTATAAGATAAAAGTCATAGTCTGAACCACCTAAAGGAGATTAAAGAGAAACCGAGCACAAGCTAGTTTCAGATACAAAGCAAGAAATGAAAGTGATTAAGATTGTTAGAAAAATCAATCAAAAAGTTAAATATCTGAGTAAAAGATTGATAAATGCAGAAGTTATGGGCTTTAGAGCCACATAGTATAGTCCCAGTAATAGCAATATTGGGTGAGGGATAAAAAGGCTTGGTCATTTTGATCAGAAACAACATGGAAAAGAGTAAAGTCTTGAAAGAAGAAGAGTAATAAAGAACAAAACCAATGTGAATGTGACCAATGTGACAAAAAAAGAGTGAAAACAGATAAAAGAAGAGTCAGAGGATTCAAATCTGATTTCAGAACAAATAAGTAAATTTGTATATGATTATATTCGGATCTTTGTCAAAGGATTATAGCCCTCATCTAAAGATGAAACAGTTTTTAATTCAATTTATAGTAATAAAATGCAGTAATAAACATATGCATAAATTAACAAACAATTTTTTTAATGCTACTTACCAAGGATAAGGGGGCCACAACAGTATAGAAAGCTTTATTTATTTATTTATTTATTTTTAATCACAATTATGTGCCTTTCTCAACTCTTTAACTTCGAAACACTGAAGTCAAGGAGGCTTCATTTTTTATTACTTCATTTTTTATTACTATTATTATTTTTTGATTACGATTACATGCCTTTCTCAACTCTTTAACTTTGAAACACAAACCTTGACAAACAAGGCCACTGTACAGAGAAATAAGTTGAGCTCGGAACTACTAGAGACATGGTAGAAACCAAACATGAAACATTTGGTTACCAAGCCAAGGTTCTACCACTATAACACTTCTGCATATAAAACAATAATTTTACTCTTTTATGGATATTATTTGATTTAATATTTATTCAATTAATTCAATTAATTCAATTAATGAATTAATTGAATTAATGAATTAATTGAAATATTTGAATTAATGACGATAGGCTTGCTGTATGATATAATTTTTAGGAGGATTTTAGATTGATTTATTTTTATGTTGAAACTTTCTACTGAATGATGAAACAGTTTTATATCATGGACTTTTGTTGCCACATAGTAAAATGATTTGTTGCACTAGACTTAGGTTTTACAAAAACTAGGTTTTACATTGCGGTGCATAAATTATATAATATAGCTGTCAAGCCCAAGGATTTTGACAACGCTTACCTAAACTCACATTGTGGCAAAAATTTTTCAAATCTGCAGTCAGTACAGCATTCTTGCCCCAAACTGAAATCTTTTTTAATTTTGAGGGCTATTGTTAGTAAGAATATAAATGAGTTGCGTCCAAAGCTGCAGTGCCCTATTGTTTTGTTTTGACACTAATGTAAACAAATAGAACTATCTAATTAACATTATTACCTTATATTTACAAATTTCCCTTCTTCAGTGTAAATTGGATTTATATCACTGAAGCAAAATACCCCATATGGATCATCATTTTCTAAAATTATGACTTCACTTGAAAAGTTTAAGTATAATACAGTATCACCGGTAGTGGAAGCAAGAAAGAATATACACGTTTCATTCAACTCTGGAACGCCATCTGTTATTGCTTGTAGTGTAATAAATTTTTCTGTCTCAAAAGGTAAAAATGTTATGGTTTTTTTTACAGGAGAAAAATCGTTTTCTGACGCACTTATAAAGTTCATTTTTACATCAACATATACAGCTTCAGAAAACATTTTACTAAGGTGAATGCTTAAATTTGTATTGCTTCCTTCGATCAGGTTTATTGTAGAAGGTGTAACTGTAACTGGAAAATCATTTGCAGGAATCTTCAAAACTGCCTGTAATGGATGTTTAATACTAGCTCCGCCTTTAACACTTTCTATTATAACAAAAAATGTTTCATCTTCTTCTGGTTCCTAGAAGAAATTAAAAGTTCTTTAATTAATAAAGATTCTTAAAACATTTATCATGTTAAAGAAATTATCAATTCATAATATTATATAACTGAATAAAATAATCATTAATAAAAAATATTTCTTAAAATATCTCAAAAAATATCTCTTATAATATATCATGATATTTTTTGAGGCACTTGTATCTTGCACAATAAAATATATGTGCAAGATATAAGTGCCCCACTTTTTCATAGTTATATATATATAATTTTAACACTTAACCGGGTTAAAACTCAATATAAATAAATAAATATATATATATATATATATATATATATATATATATATATATATATATATATATATATATATATATATATATATATATATATATATATATATATATATATATATATATATATATATATATATATATATATATATATATATATGTATATATATAGTTATATAAAGAAAATGTAAGTATCAAAAACACAGAAAATTTGCTTATATTCTAATTAATTACAAAATGTTTCTCTGTATCAAATGAAGGAAGTATTGTTCTTGACAAAATTCTCCCCCATTTAAACCCATCTATCTCTTCTAATCTAATAATAACATTAAACACTTCATGCGTGTATTTTTGGTAAACATTAACTGTAAGAGTTACATAAATGACTGACTCTGCTCAGTTGTTTAATTTGACATAAGTTATGGTTATGTGATTTAAAAAATGCTCCACTTGATTATTCCCGTCTTAAGAACATTCGATTTTTGTGAGAGAAGTCAATTTTCAGTCTTGAAGTTGTTTAATTTTGGAGAATTGCTTTTAAGAGTTGGTTTCATAATTTGAGAACAATATTTGTAGCTTTAACACACATATTTTTGTCAAGGTCACACACCTTTGATAAAAAATTTTTATCCAAGGTCACACACCTTTGATAAAAAATTTTTCAGGATAAGCAAAGTTTGCATTTGTTTAATGTTTGAAAAATATAAACAACCAATAAAGATAAATGTATCAATAAATATAAAGCCATTATATCAAAGTTCAAATTTCAATAGCCAATAATTTTGTAGTAGAGAAGAACAATCGATTGAGTAATTAACATTAGGCTTTTAGACCAAATAATTGTGGATATGAAAATCTGCATACTTGATTAGCAATAGTTAAGCGCCAGCTTAAGATTTAATAAAATTCAGAAGTGCTTCTTTTGATAATATAGATAATTCACTTTCAACTATAATAAATTGAAGTTTTACAAAAGCCAATTCTTTGTATATCTGAAAGACTTTACCAATTGGTCCTGTAAAGAACTAACTGGTAAAGTCATTCAGATATATGAATTCTGCCTGATGTTGAACCATAAAGTTATTTAAAGAAATATCTTGATGTAAGTTTATTTGTGTGCAGTAGAAAAACAATTGTAGCAGACCTCTTAATGCTTTCTCAAAGTTCTGTATTACTCTGCCCTTAGAAATTGCGTTTAGATTGGTGCTATCATAACTGAAAACATATTGGAAAATATGCTATCTGCAATGTCTTTAATTTTACTAGATTTTGGTAAAGCATGATATTGTTTCCAGGTTCTGCAACCAGAATGTCATGCATTTCTTTCTTAGTATTCACATAATAATTATGTGTTTTTCTCTCTCTGGCTAATCATTATTTCTGCTATCAAAATACAGTGAAGAAATTTCATCAGTACATGTATAATCATTTTCTTACAATTATTTTTTTAATTTTATCCTCCCTAAATCTTAAAATTATCTCCCTCAATTTATGTTTATCAATTACTTTACTTTGGTCTACATTAGTCATAATACCAAGATTCATCAATATAGCTGTGATATTATTGGTTTCAACACTATTTAATACGTCATACCAATGAGCCTCTCCTTTTTTTTATTTCTGATTTACTCCCAACAAGGCTGCAAGCAACCACTATTAAGTTGGGAGTAACTAGAAAACAAAAAATAGAGTTGAAATAGAGTTTAAAGAATTGATTTGAAAAGTCGTAGGTTGATGATGGTGGAAAAGAGTTGTAAAGGGGAAGTGCGGGAAAAAGAACTAGAAAAAAAAAAGTTTTTCAAGCATGCAAGGACAGATACAGTAAAATAATGAGACTTTGCTGAATCTTAAGTCAGGCAAGAATGAGTTTTGGTTAGTGAAACTAGAGATGATGGCTCCTATAAGCAGCAACCATGATAGTATTTGCAGAAAAGAGAAAGAGACACAACCTTAGAATGATGATGGTAGAGAGGCTCAAGCTTGGCAGTTAGAGCAGGTAACTACATTTACAACTGAATGCTTTCAAGACAAGGTCAAAAATGCTTTTTGACCTTGTCTTGAAGAGAAAGAACATCATTAGAAGAACCACCCCAAATAAGACAACAGTATTTCATATGGGGGTGAGAAAGAGATTTGTAGAGGTAAGGAATATAATCAAGAGTAAGAAAATGGTGAGCACTATAAAGAGAAGTAACAATAATAACTTTATAATACTAACTTAGCAATTGATTGTGTATATGGTTTCCATAAGAGGTCAGTAGTGAACAATAATCTAAGTAGGGATAAAGAAGAGGACATAGTGAGAGGTTTGCAATTCATCAATAATGGAATATTGGCAGTAATAACTGAGTTTTGTTGGATTTAAAATCCACAAGTCACTGAAAGCTCCCATCTGCTACAGAAGTGAGATTGGATTTGAGAATGGCTGCCTGTTCTTAGTGAATAAAAAGGGAAGACTTTTTGTCAAGACAGGAGTATAAAGTTGAGTCATTAGCAAATAGATCCACTTTAGATGTAAAGTTTTCAGGAAGATCATTAATGTGGATAAGAAACCAAACAGAACCGAAGATAGAAACATAAGGTACCCAAGAAATCACTGGAAATAAAGATGAAATGACAAAATAATCTCTAATAATAAAACTTTCCCAGATATGACATTGAAGCAAGCTTACGGAGAAGACAAACATGCCAAACTTCAACGAAAGTTTTAGATATGTCAAGAGCAATAGCCCTAGATTCGCCACCTCCATAGAAAGCACAATAAAATCTCTCAGCAGTTAGCATGTCAGCCATAGAGCAAGAAGATCAAAAACTGTACTGATTGTTTGACAGTAAGTTATTTGACTCAACATGAGATGTTAAAACTTGTTGATCAAATACTTAAAGACCTTGCAAATAATATAAATAGAACACTGATCAGACAGTTGGAGGTCAGAAATCTTGCTGTATAATATTAATTTAATAAATATTCATAAATATCTTCATTTGCTAAGAATACCCTGATCTGTTTTCTAGTTTTATAACTTGAATAGCCTGTATGAGTGAAACCATCCAAATAAATCATTAATTTATTATTATAAATAGTTTACTACCATTATAATATTTATTATTGTTATTATTTTTTTCTATGAAATTATTGTAAGCATACTTATTTTTACTATTACTATAATTTGTATTAATTTTATTATCTTTTTATTATTATATTGTTATTACTATTGTTATTATTACTATTATTATTTTTATTACTATTATTTTTATTACTATTAGTACTATTGTAAAAATGATTTACGGAAAATAAATTGCTTATTGTTGTTGTTGCTGTTGTAGCTTTTTTAAAACTACTTTTTTAAAGCCATTTTAGAATTTGTTGTCATATTTGATCATCATTCTCAGTTTCATGACCACATGATTATTTTATATTTGAATTTCAGGTATAGTCGAACACGCATTGTAGTGGTACAATTAATTGGACAAATTTAGTGGTACAACTAATTGGACAACCAACAATAGCTTTTGTTATGCCTAATAACTACGCATGTAATTTTAATTTTAATCATTTGTGAAGCAATTGAGATACAGCGTTTACAATGCTCAAAGTTGCAAGATAAAGTCTTAAATTGCAAAAATGGTAATTTAGTTGACATGTCATTGGAGACCACTTTTTATTAAAGTTAACAAGTCTAAATCTGTTACATTGCAATGATATCATTTTTGTTTTAATTTTATGAATATTGTATAATAGTATTTTCAGTTTGATAATGGCTAATACTAAATTAGCCAAAATATAACTATTAAATAATAAAATAATATATAAACATGATGTAACTTTTTGTCATATTTTATAAATATATATATATATATATATATATATATATATATATATATATATATATATATATATATATATATATATATATATATATATATATATATACATATATATATCTTAATGGGAACCTTGAACATTTAAAGAGTCGCTAATAAGTTGCTAATACTATCAAAATAAAAGTTTCAAATGTGTATCATGTAGACCCAACATGAAGTGAAACTATATGAAAATTTGAAAAGGGAATTCAATTTAACTTGTGGTTAACCAGTGGCTTTAACTACATTTGTATTTATAAACCAACAACATACAACAAGAACCTTCTAAACCAACAACATACTGCAAAGGATAAATACTAAGCTAATAAAATATACAACTTAAAATTAAAATAAAAAAAAAATATTTAACCTCATCCATCTGTATAAAAATAGTAATAGAAGCAGCCTCTTTTCCTTCTTCTATTGTCAAAACACCAGACACAGGTAAGATATCTTTTTCTGCTGACATTGTATAGTTTAAGTTATTTACTTCATATACCATCCACAAGACTTGCAACTTTCCAAACAAACCTTTATTTCTCATTACAAAAAAAGAAACTGGAACAGACTGAATTTTATTTTCACCTAATAAAAAATAATAATCCCATACATTAATAATAACAATATTAAATTATCTAATAAATATGAACTTAAACTATATTAATATTATTTTATAGAAGCATATATATTTTTTTAAGATATATATATATATATATATATATATATATATATATATATATATATATATATATATATATATATATATATATATATGTATATATATATATATATATATATGTATATATAGATATATATATATACATATATATATATATATATATATATATATTATGGGAGCATATTTATTTTTTAAAGATATATATATATATATATATATTTATTTTTTAAAGATATATATATATATATATATATATATATATATATATATATATATATATATATATATATATATATATATATATATATATATATATATATATATATATACATATATATATATATATTCTTAAGATATATACAATTGTTCCAACAAAAATCAAAACAGAATTATCGCAACTATCAAATTCGATAGAATGGTTGTGTTTAAAATTTAGATCTTGCAAATTTCAATTTAAAATGATTTGAGTTTTAATTAGAACTAGATGGGTAAAATCAATCTGAACTTTTACACCCAGACTCAAAGTATCCTAGTATGAACATGAACTTACATAAATGTGTATATGTTTATTTACATACATAAAATACATATTATTATAATATTTTAAAAATAATAATAAAAATAATACAATATAATTGATAGTATTATACTTATATAATATATTAAAAGAAAAAAAAAGTTAAAAAAAAAAATAATCTAAAAAAAATCTACACTTACAAACTTCTTTATTTATGTTTTCAAAATTACTATTAAATGAAATTATTCCGTAAGGGTCATCACTTGATAAAATGGTAATATTAAAAGAAGAATTTGTTCCAAGAATCGATCCAGATATTGAAGTTAATGTAACAGTAAATGTTTCATTGAGCTATATTGGAAGATCAAAATGTTTGTATAATAATAATCATGTTCATGTCTTTTATAAAAAACAAATTACAAAAGAATTATAAAGATAATATTTAGAAAAAAGGTCTGGTAACCTCTGGCAAATCATCATCCTTAGGAATCAAAAGTTGTTTTTTCATAGATATACCAACCGGAAAGGTTATTATTACTTTATATTGTTGAAAATCCATGCTACCTTGAAGTTCGGGAAAAAAAAGTTTAACATTTTAATATTTAACATTTTTTTAGTAAGTTTTACCATTTAACAAAAAACTTTAAATATTTTATTTATAAAAACAAAGATTTTATTAATAAACATATAAAGTTAAAAATTACACAATTGTATAATCTTTGTCAGAAAATTTATACCTAATACTACTTCAAAAAATACTTGTTGAAGCAACAACAACCCACCAGTTCTAATAATCTCAATTTCTGTAAATGAATTTTCCTAAAGCAACATTTAAAGTAACATTAATTTGTTATATGATTGAATTTAAGCTTTGAAATAATTTTGAAAATTTATGAATAATTAAAAAAGATTTTTGATTGATGCAGGTAATCTGCGGTGCTTGAACTAGACTGAGCAATGAAAGCCCACAGAGAAATATGAAACATTTTTTATTGAGTAAAACTTTTTATGTAAAAGAGGATAGGTAATAAAAACAAAGAAAAACGAACAGATGTTCAAAATAAACACAGGTTTATTTTAAGAAGAAAAAGCTTTTACACAAATCATATTCAACAGTAACTTTATCATTAAGGTGTACCTAAAACAAAACAGGACATATAAGTAACTATAAATCTTCATTAAATACAAAAGTTTAACTTATATTACAACAAATATATATATGCATAGATATATCAATATTTAAAATGAATAAATATAAAATTATAGGAGGTATAAGATAAAGAAAAAACATTGCTAAAAATATATATTGAACAGATGTTCAGAACAAAACAAACACACTATAGTAAAGCGTGTAGTAAAAATTAAAAACAAAAAATTATTAAAAACAAAATTGACAATCTAAAATTTATAATAAGTTGAAATTTCAATAAAATGATTTTTATACTTTTTTGTGCTTTTTGTTGTATTTTTTTTTTTTTTCAGTTGTTTGTCATTGGTTCAATTTATTTTTTAGATCTTTAATTTGTCATAGTTAATTTTTTAATTTATTTTTTAATTCTTTTTTTGTCATTGTTTTACTATATTTTGCCTGCTGGTAAAATATTAATTTTTTTTTTTTCATTTAACATTTTTTATTTTTTTACCCCTATATATTTATAAATTAAATATTTATAATATTCAAAACCTTAGTTGTAGATGCTATTGATAATATGTAGATACTTAGCAATTTATCTTATATCAACATTGATTATTGTATCCTATACAGTTCTTCCAATTACTATTTACAATTAAACATAGAAGCTAAATCACTAAAACTAAAAATATTTTTCAGTCAAAAATATTGTTTTCCTGAATTAAATATTTTATTAAATCTAACAAGTCTAGTTGAATAATACAAACAGAAAAATTAAACAAACATACATAAACAGCATAGTTTAAAAAACAAACATAGATTAAAAAATAAATTATAAGCAGTTTAAAAAGTAAATTAAAAAGAAAAGTAGGATTTTTCTAATTTTATTTAACTTTTTCAGTAATTCAATGTTGTTTTTTTTGTTTAGCTTTTCTGTTTGACTTATTTTGCTTCAATGTTAAGAGCTTTTGTTGAAAAAAAATTTTGTCTGATGTCATTTTTATTTTATTTTGAATTTTAAATTTAATTTTTAATATTATTTTGATTTATTATTGAAAGAACAAGTAAAGTAATTACAGATATCAAAAGGTTTGTACATTTGTTATTTAATTTTATTTTTCATTTGTTATTTAATTTTATTTTTCATTTGTTATTTATATAATTTTATTTTTCATTTGTTATTTATATAATTTTATTTTTCATTTGTTATTTAATTTTATTTTTCATTTGTTATTTATATAATTTTATTTTTCATTTGTTATTTATATAATTTTATTTTTCATTTGTTATTTATATAATTTTATTTTTCATTTGTTATTTATATAATTTTATTTTTCATTTGTTATTTATATAATTTTATTTTTCATTTGTTATTTATATAATTTTATTTTTCATTTGTTATTTATATAATTTTATTTTTCATTTGTTATTTATATAATTTTATTTTTCATTTGTTATTTATGCTTTAAATTCAAAGTTTTATTAGATTTTATTCTTAAACATTTTCTTTTCAATTTAATTTTTTTTTCAATCTTATATATACTCTCTCATATATACACATATAAATTATTATATAAAATTTAATGACAAGATTTAATGTGACTTTGTTTTAATGTGGAAAGTTTAAATTAGAAAAAAAAAAGTTATAAAAATAACGACATCAACATCAGTTGATTAATTTATCTAATATTTAAACTTAAGCAATTACCCTTTTTTTTATGTACAAAAATATATATTTTTTAATAACTTATTTTTTGTTAATATTATACTTAGATCTGAATTTTGATAAAATTTTTATTATATCAAAATTCATGTTAAGAAAATGATCAAAATTTAAAAAATTTAAAAATCAAATAAGTTTATTCATGTTTACCTCTAATAAGATTGGATCTGTACTAGAGAAAGTAATTATTCCTCCAGGATCATCATTTTGAAAAATAGTTACTTGAGCCACATTCTTTGAAAAAAATATATATATATATATATATATATATATATATATATATATATATATATATATATATATATATATATATATATATATATATATATAGCAAAATGCCTTCTTAATTATTTTTGCAACATTTTTTGACATCAGTTTTGATAGTAAAACTATGAATTTTGATGAAGATTTTACCATCTTTCCTTGCAAATATATTACTTTAAAAGAAACAGTGTAAAAAGTGTAAAAGAATGAATAATTGGTTAATATTGCTGAACTTTAAACAAAAACAAATAATAAAAATATATAAACTTTTTTAACTTCCATTTTAACTTATTAGTCCTCTCAACCTATCATTTTTTGCTCCTTCTCTAAATACCTTTGTCACTAACCATTCACCCTAGTAACTTATCATTTAGAGCTCCTATATATTTATCACTTACCAATGCATCTCTTAATCTATCACTTTTTGCTCCTCCTCTTAATATATCACTTACCACTCCTCATGTAAAAATACAATCTATTATAAACGGAACCTCGCCTAAATTTATTACTTACTGCTCCTCCTCTCAATCTATCACTGATACCAATGAGCTCATCTAACTCTACAGTAAATTCTTCATCTAATTCAGGAACATTGTCTGCCAATATATGAATAGTAAGATTCACTCGATCCATTCCTATAAAATTAGAAGCTATATTATTATTATAAGTAAACAAAAAATATTATTATATATATATATATATATATATATATTTAATAAAAATATTAAACTGTATATATATTATATATATATATATATATATATATATATATATATATATATATATATATATATATATATATATATATATATATATATATATGCAGGGTGAGGCAAAATTAACTCCCCTATTTGAAAGAGCTGTTATTTTTTATTTTGATATTAACTATCATTATTTTTTTTTTACAGTTGTAAAGTAGAATAGCACAAAATTAATTATGAATCAATTCAATCCACAACAACGTGCAGAAATCATGACTATTTTTATTCAAGAATAATGAAAAAGACATCGTAATCAATCAGCACCTGATAAGAAAATTATTCATGCTTTATCAAATCGATTTGAACAGTATGGAACAACTTTAGACTCTCACCAATCAGGAAGACCAAGAACCGCCCGCTCTGAAGAAAATATTGCTCATGTTCCTGAAAGTGTTGCAGTTTCAAAATTCTTGTTGATGTCAAAAACATCAACAAGAATTTTGAAAAAAGATTTACACCTTTTCCCTTAAAAAATCCAGTTAGTGCAAAAGCTATTGCCCAGAGACCATAATCAGCATTTGAAGTACAGTAATGTCATTTTGAATCTTGCGAGAAAAACTGATAATTTTAGTGAAAAAATGATGAGTGACGAAGCACATTTTCATCTCAGTGGCCATGTCAATAAACAAAATTCTTGATTCTGGGGAAGTGAAAGCCCACAAATAATTCATGAAACATCATTGCATCCACAAAGAATAACAGTTTAGTGCGCTATTCATGCCAAAATTGTCTTTGGACCTTATTTTTTTGAAGACGAAAATTGACAAACAACAACTGTTACTAGCGATAATTATCGACAAATGATCCAAGACTTTATAATGCCACAAATGCAAGAACAAAATCCGGACAATATGTGGTTTCAACAGGAGGGTGCCACACCACATACAGCCAAAGAAACAACACAGATTTTGAAAGACCTTTTTCCAGGTCGATTAATTTCTCGTTTTGGAGATTTGCATTGGCCTGCAAGATCACCCAATTTAACAACTCCAGACTTCTTTTTATGGGGTTATTTAAAAGAAAAGGTGTACGTGAATAAACCATAAACTCTTGATCAACTGAAAAACAATATTCAACAAGAAATAGAAAACATACTCAAAAAAGTAATGAAAAGTTCAATAAAAAGAGCTGATTTGTGTAGAACCGCTAAAGGCGGACATTTAGTTAATATCATTTTTGAAAATTGAGAAACAAAAAATTTAAATGCTAAATAAACATATTGTTTGAAAAAAAACAAAAATTTTACATTTTTTTCAAAACTGTAAGCAAACCAAATGGGGGAGTTAATTTTGCCTAACCCTGTATATATACATATATATATATATATATATATATATATATATATATATATATATATATATATATATATATATATATATATATATATATATATATATATATATATATATATATATATATATACATATATATATAAATATATATATATATATATATATATACATATATATATATATATATATATATATATATATATATATATATATATATATATATATACATATATATATATATATATATATATATATATATATATATATATATATATATATATATTTATATATATGTGATTTTTTGGCTAATATGGTATAAGTCATTATCAAACTGAAATAACCGTTATACAAAATTCATAAAATGAAAACGAAATGATGTCATTGCAACATAACAGATTCAGAATTAATAAGTTTAACAAAAATCAGTCTTTAATGGCATGTCATCACTAAATTACCATTGTCACAAAGACATTCTCAAGCAATCTTGAGCATTGCAAACATCTCATTTGCTTCATGAACCTTATGTGTATAATTATTAGGAGTAATAGAAAGTATTTTTGGCTTGTTCTAGTTAATTGTGCCACCACAATGTTGCATGTGTTCAACTATATCTTGTGCATCCCAGTTGCCTTGCATTACCAACTCGCAATATAGCAAAAAAAATGCAGTGTTAAACCTCTCCATTAAACTATTATCTATCAAATAAGAATATTGATCAAATCTTGTGTTTTAAAGCACAAAAATGTGTTTTAAAAATAGAAAAAAATGATAACGCTGAAAAAGCTGAATTGTTGCGACAAAATCTAAGCAAAATATAAAACAAGTATTAAGTGTAAAATTAGCTAGCTATTTTTACACTTTTTACTTCTTAAAATCTCTCCTCCAAAAAATCAATATCTAACTTTAAAATGAGCTCAAAGACGTCAAATGAAATAAAGGTATACCTTTTTGATAAAAAATGTGGATTTGATATTTTAGATTCAGAATTAGCAATACAATAAATTAAAAAACAACTTAATAACTACACTACCAATAACTTCCTTTATCTAATTCAACAAACATTCAGTAAACAAAAAAAAGATTAAAATTTGATAAAAAAATTATTATAATATATATCCTTCTGATCTGTTCCACAAGATTTTATAGATATGGATTACATGAATTTAGTATAATGAAGAACATAAAAGTGATAAAGGTTACCCTATGGGAACTGTAGTTTCAACTATTTTTTTTTTTTTTTTAAACATCTTCGCTTCCAACAAGGCTGCAAGCAGCCACTAATTAAAGTTGGAAGTTACTGTAAGAGAAAAGATTGGCAAAACTGTTTTGGCAAACCACCTCATAAACTTTTGCAATATCTTGTTGAAAAAATACAACAAATGCAGGGTTACAAAATTCATTTTCATTTGTATCTGCAGTTAAAAAATCATTAAGTTTTAATTCAAGCCGATAACTAATAAAAGATGCATTGATGATAACCATGCTTGATTTTTTAATATTGACAAGACAAACTCGTTTTTAGATATTTAAAATTCACAAGATACAGTTATTCAGTATACTATTGAATACCAAAATTCTCAAAATCAATAAAATTTTGTAGATGTTTGTATTTGTATGAATATAAATACAAACATCTACAAATATAAGTTTTCAATATATCATAAGCAAGCAATTACTAATGTATTAATTAAACCACATTCTTCAATTTTACCTAATATAGCATTAAGTATTTTTAAAGGTTTTCTTTCAAAAGCATAAAATATGTTTAGAACAGAATATTCAGAATGAAATTGACTTTTTTGTAAATGTGTTTTTCCAAAACAGATACAGACAACAGATATTACCAAAAATTATAAACAATCACATAAAAATACAAAAAACCAGCAGGAAATCATACTGCTGTGGATATTGCAACTAAGCATTATACTTAAAAGAGAGAGTTTTGTAAAGTGGGTAACTTTTTATGTCACAACAAATCCATGTTGCATCCACAGTTATTCGGGTGTTTATCAGCAAGATTGCACATGTGATTTGAGTTACATTGGTGAAACAAAAAAATAATAATATCTACATGCGTTAATGAACGTGAGAGAAAAATAACTAAAGGTAACTAGGACTCATCAGGTATATTCGAACACATGCAACATTGTGGTGGTACAATAAACTGGACTATATGCATAAGACTCACGTAGCAATTGAGATATAGTGTTTCCAAGACTCAAGATCACAGGAGAATGTCTTTAATCACGACAATGATAATTTCGTGATGACACGCCATTAAATCTGATAGGTTGCAATGACATCATTTCTGAATCTAATAGGTTGCAATGACATCATTTTCATTTTAATTTTACGAATTTTGTGTAACAGTTTTTTCAGTTTGATAATGACTTATACTATATTAGCCAAAATACCACAATAAAATAGTAAAAAAAATATATAACCAAACATGATGTAACTTTTTATTTGTAAATTTTATATATTTTCTATTTAAATATAAATAATATATTATTAACGATGTCACTTAAACAGTGTATATATATATATATATACATATATATATATATATATATATATATATATATATATATATATATATATATATATATATATATATATATATATACATATATATATATATATATATATATATATATATATATATATATATACATATATATATATATATATATATATATACATATATATGCGGTAGTGGTGTAGTGGTAGTGCGCTCGCTTCATAAGCGAGAGGTTCCGAGTTCGATCCCCACCACGTCCCTGGTAGTACCGCGCTCAACTTGTTTCTCCGCGCAGCGGCCTTGTTCGTCGAGGTTCGTGTTTCGGAGTTATAGAGTTGAGAGAGGGTTATAACCACAATTAAGTAGCCTCCTCATCTGTAGTGGCCTTCTGGGCCTTGGGGAGGTGAAATAACAAAAAAAAAAAAAAAAAAAAAAAATATATATATATATATATATATATTTATAAAATATATATTCATAAAATATATTTATATAATATATATCATGGCCTACTATAATTACATGGCTGGATATCTTGCTTTTCGGAGTGAAATATTAGAAGAGTAACTTTTCAAAACAAAAATATATCGTTTAGAATAATTGGCCACACTTACTGCAATTAAAACTATGATTTTTACAGGGGTTTTATTTACAGAAGTGTGTATTTAAAATAAAATTTGTCTGACAAATATGATAAATGTATCATACTTTCCTTTTAATAATAAATGTATCATACTTTCCTTCAGACACTTTCCTTTGTCTGATGATAATGTTTCTAAAAAAACTTACATCGCTAAAATAAAATAAAATTATATTGCACTTTATTTATCAATAAAAAATTGTAATAACTTTATTAAATATTAAATATTAAAATTTGTAATGACTCTATTAACATAAATATATACCTCATAAGAAATATAGTTTTCAAAAATAACATCTCAATAATATTTAAGAGATATGTAAAATGATAAACAAAAACCTAATAATAAAGGAAGAATACACAATTGAAATAATCAATTTAGCATTGATTAGTTCACTTAATTCAGCTTCAATTTTTTTCTCTGTTTGCTTTTGAAATCCTTTACACTGTTCTTTCGAATTTCATCAGAAAATTGTTTCTGTTCATTGTTAAAATAAATATTTGTGACAACGTGATTTATAAATTTTACACCAATAACTTGATGTTCATCGCATAAAAATGAAGTAGCACAATCATTTAATCTAAGTACTCGTTCTGCAACATATCGATCACAAAGAGTTGAGTCTCTTATAAGAAAAATGGCAGTATCTAATATTGCAAATGCTTTTGAAACATAATGTGTAAAATCAATAGCTGGTAAAATCAATCCTCCACAAAAAAGTTTTTCAAAATATTGGCATTGTGCCTCACCAGATTCAGCTAATAGAAAAGTTTTGCAAACACCACATTTGATCTTTTTATTAAACTTTTTAACCACATAACCAGAAATAACTGTAGCAACTTCAAAGCTCTCTGAATCTAAATTGCATTCTTTAATATCTGGAAAAATTTCTTGCAATTTATCATCAAATAACTTCAGTAAAGATATATTACAACTCTCTTTTTTCTTACATCTTCCTCCCAGATATTGAATGACTCTTTAAGTAAAGTTTTCACTGCTAAAATGCGCTCAGATGTCTCAAGTTCATGTAAACCAATTAAAAATCTGCCACCACTCATTTGATGTTACTTTGAAAATCTTAGCTCTAATGGATCAGTTTGCAAGTGTGATATTAAAAAATAATGATATCCTTCTTGAATTAAATCATAAATAAGTGAAGCTGTGCATCTTTAAGTCTTCAATCCATTCAGCTAAATTGCGCAAAAATAAAGGTTTCAGGTCACCCAAAACAGCTGCATTTCCAATATAATAATTGTTGTTGTAATTTTGCTTACTGTTACTGTATTTGATGGATGATGGACAGACGATGGCTTTCTACCTTTCGATGTAGTTGGATATACTGATAATGGTATTTTTTCAGGTAAGCAATAAATAGTTGGAACAGGATTTAAATCCCAAATTAATGTTACTCTTTTGCTAATTTTTAAATACTTTTCTTCAAAATGTTTAGCACAAATAGCCGAATTTTTACTAGCCTTCCATAACTTTCAATTGATAAATACTACCCACAGATTTAATAAGTCAGCATTATTTTCTGGAAATCAAAAAAGTGGATGCTTTTCAGGAATAAAATCAATTCGATTCTTTCTCTTCTTATATTCAGTTTTACAGTAAACTACACCACATGTGTTAACCATATTAAGAATATTTGAATAAACTATTTTAAAAGAATTTTTCGCTTCTAAAAGCAAGATATCTGGCCGTGTAATTATAGTAGGCCATATATACAGTCGTCCCCCGGTTAACGAACCCCCCTGTTAGCGAACTTTCGGTTAACGAACCGAAAGTTTGCCCAAAATCCTCCCCCGGTTAACGAACCGGAACTCGGTTAACGAACCGGGACCGCCAAATGGCGTGCACACGCGCGTGAAGGTCGGGCGCGCCGTCCAGCATTTCCCCCTCAGTTTTGTGAGTGTCATGGAAGCCTGGGAGGTGAATGGTTGTGCTGGGTGTGCTTTTGTTGTTTCATTTTTTTCTTTTCTTGTTTCACTAATATTTTTCATGCATTTTTGTGCTTTTTTTTAGGTTTTTTTCCCACTTGCGATTTTTTCGATTTTGCGATTTTTCAAAATGTCAAACCCTGCGAAAAAAAGCAGAAAAGTTTTCACTCTTGAAGAGAAAAAGACAATCATTCAAAGAGTGCAAAAAGGTGAAAAGCAAAGTGACCTGGCTAAGGAGTTTGGTGTGAATAAATCAACCATTTTTTGATAAGCAATGTTCATGTTCAATTTTTAGTTTTTTCTAAAACTTTGACAAGCAATTTTCATGCACAATTTCAATTTGTTTCAATTTTTAAAAGTGCATAAATCTCAGGTTTCAATAATTTCACCTTTGCCTATTTTATTTATCAAGTTGGACAATTTTTTGAATTTTTTCCCCCATTATTTCGGCAAAATCCACCAATTAAAAATTTTTTAATGGCGGCCTATGGGAAAACGCGTTTCGGTTAACGAACTTTTCGGATAACGAACTAGTTCGTACTCCGAATTAAGTTCGTTAACCGGGGGACGACTGTATATATATATATATACACTTTATAAAATATATATATATGCTATTTAATATATATATGTATATAAAATATATATATATATATATATATATAATATATATATATATAATATAAATAAATAAATAATATTAGTATTAACAAAATCAAAATACCTGATTTAAAAATAACAGAACCATTTAAAGATTCTACATCTTCTTTTGTAAACATTGTATTTGTACTGGAAATTTTCCACAAGACTTTTGTATGAGATGCTGTTCCATCACGCATTAATGTTAAATTGACATCAATGTAACCTTCACTTGGTTCAGAAACATAAATGTATACTGGAATATTATAAAATCCTATTTCACCATTTGCAAGGTTATTAGTAATATTAATTCTCTTTGACCTTTCTATATTTAATTGTGGTGATGATGGTGGAACAAGAGTTGACTCTAAAAATTGTAAAATTAAATCAAAATCAAATTATGTAGCTTTACTGGTATTAATAATAACTCTTATCAATTAATGCAATCAAAATACATAAAAAATTTTTTACTAAAGTTATATTATATAACTTAATTTATTTTTATTTATTATTTATTTTTATTACTTGAAATCTTAATGCTATCAAGCTCGACAATAAAATAAGAATCTGCACTTAAAAAAACATCATTTTTAATTTCTACAACTATAACTTGAGATGATTGTCCAAATTTGAAAACAACAGTTCCATTTGGATTTACAACTGTTGATGAAGACATATTAATAGAACTTTTGAAAAAATAATAGCTGGAATAATAAATAGCAACATCCGCCAGTGTTCCACCTTCTCGTATTAGCTTTATGCTTAAACTTCGTGGAGTTGTAGACTAAAAAATTATAGAAAAATGTAAATATATTTATATATATATACACATATATATATATATATATATATATATATATATATATATATATATATATATATATATATATATATATATATATATATATATATATATAAAGTATATTTATATAAAATATATCATGGCCTACTATAATTACACGGCCGGATATCTTGCTTTTTGGAGCGAAAAAAATATATATATATATAAAGAAAAGTTAAAAAATATCATTATAAAATTTATAAAAAGTATAATATTTATAAAAAATATTATATGTGTGTATATATATTACACAATCTTGAATATAACAACAAAATTTATAATGACAACTTAGTTATATTTTTAAGTAACTCACTAAAAAAACAGCTGTTTCCTCTAAAGAAAATCCAAAGGTGCCATAAGCATTGTCATTATCAGTAACAATTAACTGTAGTGTTGGTTTAATTGCAGAGTTCTCTAATCTTGCCTCTCCACTAACATTAACCAGCTCTAATGTAAATACTGATGCTTCTTGAGGAATATCATTCTTTGTTACTTTTACAAGAATTTTCTTAAATATTTCACCAGATAAAAATTGCAGAAAACCTGAAGTTTCTTCAAAAATAGAGTCTAAATTTGTTCCATTTATTTTCCAAAATACTGTTATGTTTCCAAAACTACCACGAGTTCGATTGATATAAACATTAACAAATGCATCCTGATCTTCTTCAATAACAACTGAAGACTGATCAAATACCAATAATCCATATGGGTCATCATTCTCTGGTATTTCAACAATAATCTCAGTTAAATTTCCCAAAACTCCATTTGAGGCATTAAACAACACAACTTTAAAAGCTTCTTTTAATTCAGGAATCAGATCACTAAATATTTGAATAGAAATTTCTTTTCTAGTAATCCCACTCTCAAACACAAGCACTCCAGATGTATCTAGATAATCACTTCCTGGAGTTGCAGATAAAGGAACAGTTTTATAAACCACAGAAGCATACTCAGATATTGATCCGACTCTACTCCCAAAAAGATCCAGTCCTCTTAACACAATTATTTTTAAAATAGAGCCTTCAAAACCATAGGTTTGAAAACTCTGAAATTGGATTGGTGAATCATTTTCTTTTATTCTCAGTTCAGCTTCACTTGCGTTTGTCAATATGCAGCCACCTTCACTAGCACTTTTTATTGTGATTGAAAATATTTCTTCAGCTTCAGGAATCTTAAAAAAAGGATTTAAGAAATTTTATTTTTTTAAATGGATGGATATACGAGTATAATCATCTATAAAATATAAATTATGGATAAGAATACCTGTCCTAATATATTTTGCAAACTTACGAACATAAATGTATCAATCAAAATTAACAAAAATATTTAAAGATTACATTATCTGGCAGCACTTCTATAACCAGAGTCTCATTTGATTGCTCCTGGATAAAATTAATAATCCCTTCTGTTGGATAGACATCTTGAGTATTTTGCAAGATCTAGAATTACACAAGCAAATAAATTATCATTACATAAAAATAAGTAAAAAAATTTGTTGTTTTCTTCTATATTTCTATATACAGGGTGGATGGTCGAAATCCGGACTTTTTTGACACAAAATAAAAATTACAATAAAAGTATTAGTTTCAAAGCTATATTTTTGAAATTTTAAACAGTAATGTACACATATAAAAGCTTTCATTTCACTCAATCCAGCTGCCTTTAGCTTCAATGACTTGCTCGATACGCTTCCTGGACATGGAGCAGGCGTGCTCCACCTCATTGGCCTATATGTTGGCAGCTGCAGTAGTAATTGCTCGCTTTAGAGATTCAACAGTGTTGTGACTTGATTTATTGGTCTCACGTTCCAAAGTGCCCCAGACATAATAGTCCAATGGATTGAGATTTGGTAAGTTTGAAGGCCAAAAAAGCTTCGACCAGAACATAGGGAGATTCTCTTCAAGCCAACCCTGTACCAAATTGGAGGTATGAGCAGGAGCTGAGTCTTGCTGAAACACATATGGCCACCATTGGAACATTTGTCCATCCAAGGTTTCACCACCTTAATCAGAAGGTCCAAGTAGACTTCTTTGTTGACATTTTGGCCCTTCAAGAAGAAGTGTGGTGGCATGACATGGCCTTTGCTGGAAACAGACATAAAGACATGGACAGAGGCTAGAAATTTTGTCTGACCAATAACTGGGACATCTTCTGGGTCTTGAGCCAACCATCTGTCATTTCTTCTGTTCACTTTGGCATCCACAGTAAAAATTTTCTCATCGCTGAAAAAACAAAGTTTACTGGCAGCTTCATGTTTTATTGATGCTAAAAGAACAAAATACTTAGCCACTCTCTTCTCCTTAATTGAAGCAGGCAGCATCTGCCTGATTTTCAGGGCATAAGACTTGTACCTAAGGTCATCACAGATCACTCTTCTCATAGTGTAATGAGACACATTCATATCTTTGCTCAGTTTCCTGATGGAGGTGCTGGGGTTTTTCTTGATCAACTTCTGTACTCTGCTGATGAAGGCCTTATTCCTGATTGGTTTGTGAGCAGTCTTTTCTTTTTGTTCTACAGCCTTTACACCATCATTAAACCTCTTTTCAATATCATAAATTGTGCTTTTTGGGAAGCAAAACCATTTTATAATCTCTGGGACAGAGTGCCCAGCGCGGAGGGACTCAACCACTGCATCTCCACAATCATATTCCTTTGACATGATGTTTTAAATTTGCAATTTTTATTTTTTTTCCCGAGAGTACAATGTTTGTTTTGATTAATGTTAGAATTTCGCAACATAGAATTTAAAAACAAAAAAATGCCGGCAAATTTAAAATTGTCCGGATTTCGAGCATCCACCCTGTATATAAACATTCTTTTTACTATAATTTATTTTTGGACAAAAAAAAAGAAGTTTCGATTTTTAATAATAAATATTGAATCAAATTTTAACTATGCAAAAAATTCTGACACTAAACAATCATGCATTGCTTGACCAATTGAATGATTTTTTAGTGGATTGTTATCAACATATAGGAGAATAGACAAAGCTGAGACACAAAAATAGGAATAATAAAAAGGGGGAAAAATGACTAAATCGGCTTTTGTCTAAATTAGTTGGTGGATGATGTTCGAGGGCCCTAAAAGAATTTAAAGGGCCCAGAACAATTTTTTTTAAACTTTATATCCTAATAAAGTGAAGGACATTTTTTTCAAAAAACCAGTTAGAATTTAAAAAAAAAATACTAAAAAACCAGAAAACCAGCTAAAATTAAAAATTTGTTAACCAGGTTGGTTCTAGTTCTAGATACAATAATAGCCAAAGATATATGGAACAAATATTTTATACATTTACTATAATGTTAATGAAGTGTTATGGACCACATGCATCAATCGTATTTTGTTTACATCTTTATAGCCTGGTTTGTTTACAATTTATGTATTTTTTTACACCAGGTTTTCTACGGAAATGCTGTCTATATTGCATATATAAATAAAAAATAAATAAAAATTTTTTAACTTTTTCTCAAAAACAATTTTTCAAACAGGGACAATTGAATGTCCTGATGACTTTTTTTGGGACTCAAGGTCAGCCTAACTAAAGTCTGGATAATCTTACTAGTATACATTGAAACCATTATAATTGTGTAATTAAACCATTACTATGTAAGGACATTACTTGCTAAGCATGCAAAAATACAATTTTTAAGAGAAGATAACAAATCTGAACAAATGAATTGTTGCACATTTGAAGATGCCTTAAATGTTCATGATGTTTCAGTGCATCAAGTCAAAAAAAACCACTAATCCAGGAAAATCTTGTGGAAGATCAAGAACTACCACTCCTAAATCCAAGAATTTCCATTCAAAAAATTGACAATTATTTATAATAGTTATTTAGCTTTGAAGAATATGATAACACGAGAATAAATTTTAGATGGCACAAGAGACGCTAGCTCTTTAGAGCAGCGACCATTATAGTATTTATAGAAAAGAGAAAGAGAAGCAACATTACAATGATGTGATAATGGTTCAAGGCTGCCTGCAAGAGCAGGTCCAACTATATTCACAATGGGTTTTTGCACTTAGTCTAAAAGGTAAAAGGGCATCATTAGATGATCCAGATATGGCAACAGTATTAGATACAAAGACAGATTTAAGATTTATAAAGTTGGAGAATAGAATCTAAACGAATTATTAGACCACCCTCTTACATAAATAATAAGAGCAGGAACTACATAAAATCGGATTAAGGCAAAAAGTCTTTTTTTTTTAATGAAAGTCACATTTTCTTAATAGAATACCATAAAAAAAAAAAATTATAAAAAATAAAAATTTAAAAAGATAAATTTAAAAAATTGAATTTCAGTTTAAAAAAATTCAAAAAAGTAATTATTTTAATTTTTTGATTTTTTTTTTAATTAAAACTAAGTGACATTTCTTTTCTTATAGAAAGCCACTACCGAATTTCACTTATTTGGAAATGGAAACTTTTTTTCTTATCTACAGCACAAACTCAGCAATGTCTCTGAAGTATTATTGTAAAAATTTTAACCCAGCAATGCTTCTTTATATATATATATATTAGGGTGATTCAGATTGTAATAGAAAAAAAAAATGTCACAAAAAACATTCTCCTCAAGGTTGCCTGTGTTCCTTTATCACCTAGGATCATGTGTACCAAAAATTAGACTAAAAGAAGCAATTTTAGGGGTTGCCATGTTTTATAAGATGAATTAACCATTGGTAAAATTTTGTGATTTTCTCAAATTTCGCAAATTTGTTTTTTCATTGTTTATTTATTTATAATTTAGAAATTGATAATATGGCAACCACTAGATCTTCTGCTGAGGTGTGGCTTGTTGGTAAACCTACACAAACTCTGTCGACTGCCAGACTTCCTTCAAGAGGGGATGTTCTTCGGAGGTTGCTCTTCCATCATATAGAAGAGAAACAAGAAGTGAAAAAAAGTATTCGGGCAACAATTGAAGCAGTTCTTGTTATATGGGAGAGAGGAAAAATTCCAACTCAAAGAATTGACAATGCGGAAAGAAAGTTAAAAAAATTTTATGACGAATATCTGCTGCTGAAAAAACACAGAGGATCAAAATTGGACAGCTGTCAAATGAAAGAAGGAATTTTCCACGCTGACCTTGAAGAACTTTTTGATATTTCAACCAAGAATGCATCAGAAGTTATGAAAAACAATGAAGATAAAGCATTTTTACGTCAGCAGCAAGAAGATCCATTAAGTTGTAGTATGGCAGGAATTGATCGGAATTTAACAGCTAGGGAGGCACGGAAACGAGTCCGAGAAACTAAAATGGAATTGAGGCGTCAAAGAAGTCAAGCGGAACTGATGGAAAAAACAGAACTCATTTCTTCTTCATCAGCAGTTGACATTGTGAGTGAAAGTAGCTCTAGTTCCTCGGATGATGATGAATATCAGACTCCTTCCGCTTCCAGCACACTGAGCACAAGTGGTTCAACGAAAAAGAAGATGAAAGTTCTAACAAATAATGTTGTATCATCTCTTGATTGTGTTAATATTTCTGATCGCCGTGCACTCTTCGTGGTTGGAACAGTGTCTCAGGCTCTTGGTCACTCGGTAAAAGATTTATCATTGTCGTACAGCACAATCCGCAGAAAAAGGCGATCTGTTCGTGAAGCGGTGACTACAGCTGACAAGGTTGATTTCTCTCCTGATGATCCACTTCTTCTGCATTGGGATGGAAAGCTCTTACCTGATATCACTGGTGGTCAAAAAAAAGTGGATAGAATTGCCATCCTTGTGACTGGTGGTGGGGTGGAAAAATTGCTGGGCGTTCCAAAGATTGATCGAGGTACAGGTGAGCAACAGGCTGATGCTTGCATGAAGGCTCTTAAAGACTGGAAATTGAAAGAATTTGTTCAGGGACTGGTTTTTGACACTACTTCATCTAACACTGGGTTGAACAATGGTGCCTGCACAATAATGGAGCAGAATCTTGACCGTAATCTTATATGGATAGCATGCAGGCACCATATGTTTGAAGTCATGCTTTCCACCATTTTCACGACTGCATTTGGAACCAGTGGAGGACCTGAAGTTGGAATTTTTAACCGTTTCCAGAAACAATGGCCAGCAATCAACAAGGAGGTGTTCACTATAGGGAATAAAGAATTTTACAACTGCGATTTTTTTCTCAAACTCCGTGAAGAAATGGTAGTATATTATAGTGAAGCAATTAAAGGTCAACAACCCAGGGATGATTACTTAGAACTCTTGAATTTGTGCCTTATTTTCCTTGGAGGATCAACTACAACATCGGAGTTCAAAGTGAAGTTTCGGGCTCCAGGTGCAACACACAATGCACGTTGAATGGCAAAAGCTATATATTGTATAAAGATATATTTGTTTCAGGATCAATTTGTTATTACTGCAAAGGAAAAGAAAGGAATAACAGATATAAGTCTTTTTGTGGCATTTGTATACGGACAGTTTTGGAATGAAGCTCCGTTAGCTGAACGAGCACCATTCAATGATGCCAAGCTTCTTCAACGGATTCAAGAATATCCAAATCGTACAATTGCAATTAATGCAGCAAAAGTTTTGCATCGCCACCTCTGGTATTTTTCTGAACATCTAATAGGATTGGCTTTCTTCGATTCCCGTGTCGACAACAACACCAAGAGAGACATGGCAAACAACCTGAAACAACAGCCAAGGCAGAAATCTCTCAAAAGACTTGATGCTGCCACATTCGATTGTCACAGCCCATTGTCTTCCTTCGTCACACAACGCACCGCAGAACTTTTCGATCTAATTTTGAAAAATGGAAAAGAAAAAGCTGAATCATTTTTAATGAAAGAATCTTTAGAGTGGGATATGGATTCAACATATCTTGAAATGAAGCACAAGGTTCGTCAAATGAAAGTCGTCAACGATTGCGCGGAACGAGGCATAGCACTTATAACATCCTTTAACTCAAGCGTTTTGAAAGATGAAAACCAAAAGCAGTTTCTTCTTAGATTGGTTGATCTTCACCGGAAGGAATTTCCAGTTGCATCAAAGTCTACCCTGATGAAGATGACTGTTGAATGATGAAGATGATTGATTTATTATTGCCTAGTAATAGTATTTAGTATTTATTATCAATAAGAAATTGATAATAAATAATTCAGTAATATAATATAAAAAATGTAAAAATAAAAAATATTTTTTTTACTTTTTGTAACCTTATACCAAAATGTGACATAACATGGCAACCCCTAAATATCATCTGATTTGATTCAAATTTTGCCCAATAACTACTATTGTCATATAGAACAAGGGCAAGCTTGAGGACAACTAAAGTTTTGAACCTACAAATTTTGCATCACCCTAATATATATATATATATATATATATATATATATATATATATATATATATATATATATATATA
>NC_088932.1:9985000-10062500 GCF_038396675.1 Hydra vulgaris | reverse complement strand
TGTACAAATAACTCCTTGCAGAACAACTTGTAACATAAATATCAACATAACTTATTTATACTCATAATTCTGTAATAAATTAAATCAGGTTAAAAAAATAAATTTAAAAAAATATTATATAGATCCTTATCATAACAATATTATAACAACTATCCTCCTTATTTATAATTACTGCATTTTATATTTAACAACATAATATTGTAAATTTTCAATATTCATCAAAAATACATTGTTATCTTGCTTGAGTTATTAAATTTAGGAAATTCTCGAGTAACAAAGCAAAAAATTAATTTTTTATAAGACAAAATGATGCTACGAAGAATAAGAAAATATTACATATCGTGTTATGATTTAATTTTTTTTCATCATTTTGTTTACTGTTGTTATAGTACAACTATAATACTATTTTGCTGGTTATATTAATTAAAAGAAGATTAAACTTTCATATATTTAATTCAGTTTCAGAAAAATGCAGCCAAATATTACATTAAAAATTAACAGCCGCTCGATGTACGATTGAGGCATTTTATCATTTACAGATTACCCATTTGTTTACAACTCGCTGCGGCAATACACGCGCCATTTTTAAAAAGCTCACCTGTTTAAAAGTTATTCTTTGAATAGCATGGGTATTCAATAGGGTCGCGGAAATGTATAGAAAAGATCAGTTCAATTCCTATAAATTAAGTAAAATTGTTCACGACCAATATTGAATCAATGGTGGAAAACAAAAGAGAAGTTTCTTAGATAAAACACAATCTTAATGCAAAAAAATAACTCTAAAGACCAACTTTAGGCTATTTAGAGTTACTTTTTATTCACTCAAATCAAATTTAAGTCTGCAATGTTATGCCCACGATTTTAAAACGTTATGTTGTCCTTAAAGGAAAAATAAATAAATGTAACATTATCTTGTACACTCGATGAAGTTAAATACGGTTTTTAAATAACTTTTACGAAAAAGGTTATTATTTTTAAACCCCTCACACCCTGTCCAATCCAAGGTCAACCTGATCTGAAAGTACCAAAGAAATCCTTCTATGAAAGCATTATGTGGATCCTATGCAGGGTAGGGCTGGTTTTATAGGGCCCGGGGCTGAGATAAAGATGGGGCCCTCGTTGTAGAAAAATATTTAGAAAAAATGAATTAAACCCTTAATCACAAAGATTAGAAGAATTAATCCATCCGTTTGTAAATATTTTGAAACAGGTGTGCATATATTGAAAATCTGCGAATAAATAATTGCAATCAATACCGTTTCAAATTTCATACAGTTTTTCATTAAACTCAAAGACTAGTATGCAACTTTGGTCTTAAATTCATTGCATGAAGCAAAGTGGTGTAATACACGAATCAGAAGTGCAAATTGATCTGCAAACAACGAAGAATAACTTCCTATTACATCTTCCAGAGCTTTATACTTTGATGTCCATTTGCGTATATATTTTATATAAGCCCTGGGCTTGTATAAAATATATACGCATGACTCAATCAAGACAAGAAAATTAATATTTTTTCGTTATAAATTAATTTACTAATAATATTTTTTTACTATTTATCTTGAATAAGAGTAATTTATTACAAAAGTAGAGTAAATTATCTTGAGTAAGAGTAATTTATTACAAAAACTATTACTAGTAATAGTTTTTGTAATAAATTACTCTTACTCAAGATAATTTACTCTACTACTGATAAATAATAATAAAAGTCTACCTTACGTTGTTTTTATTTTTTTAAATAACTACCATGTTTATTGTATTGTCTTTGTAAAATTAATGCATATAAAAAATAAACAGTAATTTTTAGTTTGTATTTGTGTGTGTTTTACTTGTGCATCTTGATTTATAGAGGGGTCCAGAATTTTATATCTTCAAGATGAAATAAAATGAGGATAGTTTACAAAAAGGCAATCAGAACTTGGGGGAAAATCACCCCAATAATTTTTCTCTTATAACCCCCGTGAAGGAAAACATTATTTTTGCTAAAAAAGTGCTTTTTTTATTGTAAACCAAAGCTCTTTTTATATTTCAAATTTTATCATAAAAACTTTTCGTGTTTAGAAACCGTGACCTAGTAAAATTAACAACCTCTCAATTTGAACGGGTTCAATTCATTATATGGTCATTACTCTAAAACACAAAAACAAAAATTGGTTAAACTTAAATTTTTTTTAATGAATACTGATTTACTTTAGGATACATTAGAAAAACATTAAAAAGATAAGATTTAACCTTTACCCTAATGTTTAAAATCCAAATATAACTTGTTCGAAATTAAAGCATTTCAAAACATCACATTTAAGGTACTCAAAAGATCGAGATGAAGAAATTCTCTAAATATGTCTATCTTAAATAGTTATTCTACTTTCTTGCAAATAATTGTTTGTTAATTGAGAACTAAAAAAATTTTATAACAAATGTTGTTGCAAACATTTTTGCCAAAAATAGCATAGCAACAAATATATGGAGTATACTAGAGACAAGAAATAAATAGTAATTTTACAGATTTAAGTAATCAATTTTATATCTAGCATATAAATTTATACAATGCTTTGATTGGCTATGTTACAAATGCTTGCTGTTATAGTCAAGAACACAATTAAAAAGTTGTTTTCCATATTCTCGATGATCCGGGCAGTGCTTATGTCTTTCCCGATGAGAATTGAATTTAAGTGCAATGTTTCAGATGCTTGTTTACTAAAGATTCCGAGTGCTTTAACACGAATTCTTCAAAATTCTTAACTAATAAAACGTCACATGCTATCAGATTCAATAGATCGAGACACATGTATTAAACATCAGCTCATTGCTGCCATTGTTGAAAATCTACCTGAAATATACAAGAATGTCAAAGCATTGATAAATATTATAAAACTCAATGACGTTTTATTTTAAATTTCATGTCATTTAAAAATGGCCAATATTATTTGTGGAATTCGATTCCATTCAATAAGCATCCTTGCTGCTGGTGCAATGTTAATTCCAACAGAATGTGGATCTCTAAGATCTTTTGACACAATGAAGGAAAGACATGCTGATTTTGTTGTAAAAAATTAAATAATACTTTTAATATTCATAACTTTTATAATCAATCTTTGTTGTCTTCAGTATTGTTTATTATTACTGTTTTTTATTATTAATAAAACACGTTTGATATTTCTAATTTCTATAATTTTGTTGTAATTACTACTACTTATTGTTATTTTTGGAAATATTTACATTACTATTATTAACTACTTTTAACTATTATTACTAATATAAATATTGTTATAGTTATTACAGTGTATTGTTGTTGTAATAATTATTATTTTTATTACTGTCATTATTGTTGTTGTTATATTATTATTGTTATATTCTTGTAGCATAACTTTCTGTAATTACTACTAATATTGATATCTATATTTATTGTTATTATTGTCACTATTTTTATTATTATTGAATTTGACAGGTGTTCACTTTATATTAGTACTCATTACTATTTGTAAATATCCTTGATGTAAGAACTTTTATTCAGAAGTGTATTTGGTTTGATTTTGATTTGATTTGATGCTAGTGACTCAGATTTAAACTTTGCAAAAAATTTTGCAAATGTAATCCATTCACCGTTAATCAATAGGAATAACTCAGATTTCATTTTAGATGTTATTCCACCAAGAAGAAGATGGAACTCTATCTTCTTCTTGCAAATGTTAACCATCTTTTCAAAAATCTTTCAGACTTGTGGCCTAGTGCCAGCTGAGTTGCACAATCAGCTCCAGCCGTACCATGGTTTTAAAAGCTTAATCATTTCAAAGACAATGATAAAGCTTTTAAAAAAAGGTTGATATTTTTCAAAGAATCGCTGAAAAAGCCTTTGCTTATGAAGTTTTTGATTTTATTGAAATTCAAAGACATTATAAAGATGATGTTTCTTCATGTTTTAGAACAACGCTAAAGGAAAGCTTAAAGACTATTAAGAAACTCAAAACATCTTTCCTATTTTGCCAATATAAGTCACGCAGATTCTTGCTGTGTTAATTAAATAGTAATTAGTTGATCTTGAATTGGACAGTGTGCGCTCTACGATATCTCTTATTTTTGTAATATTTTTTGATAAAAAAAACATAAGTATTATTAAAAATTTTCTTAAACTTTTGATAAAAACATTTTATAACATCAGAGCTGTTGCTACTGGGTCCGAGCTCCCTCTCCCCTCCACTCTTCAAAAAAAGAAATTTGTCATTAAGGCCCCAAAATCCTAAAAATTTATTTTAATTTTAAAACTGCGATCAATTTCAGAATGTCACGTTCGGCTAATGGTAGCTTTGTAATAGAACTTTGTTTCAATTTGCGCTGTGTTTTGCTTTATTTACAATATTTTAACTTAGGAACCTATTCTACTACAAAAAAATTAGGTGTCTGCTATATAATTTTTTTCAATGAAATTTAGCAAAGATTAGGGTAGGTTCCTCTTTATTAGGTTGGGTTGTTTGTTGCTACTTTACTTAAGACCATACAAGGATGGTAGACGTAAGAAAAATTGTCTACCATATGGATTTTACAAAAAAAATTCATATAAATGCTAGAAGTGGTAGTGTGCGTAATAATTTAATTATGTAATAGGATATTGGAAGAAACGGGAATATTTTAATTGGAAGAATGCGTCAGCTATAAGGTAATGGACTCGAACTTTGATTATCAGAGCTGCCTACGCTGAAAGATAGTTTAGGAAATGGAATTTTGTTGTGTGATAGATCAGAACATTTACAAGTACAATATGTATGTATAAAAATATTTAGTAAATTTGGATGTCAGCAAATTCTACAATCCAGGTGGTCTCAGAAAAATACCCTGTCGATAAACTTGGAACATTGCAAATGACATTGGAAAATTGAGAACTACAAAAAAAAAATGTATGTGTACGGATAAACTTGATTAGTAATTTTAATTGACAAAATCTAAGTGCAAAATCTTATGCTGTAAGGAAAGTGGATAACCATGGGACTTAAAAAGATAACCGTTACGGTTATCTTTTTAAGTCCCATGTGACTTGCATATGTCTAAAAGTAGCAAAGATACCTTTGCAAAAACTATTTTTCCTACAAGCTTAAAGAAATAAAATTGGTAACAAATTTTTTTGAAAAGTAGTATTACTTGATGCATTGGTTAACAAGACATTTAGGTAGAAAAGAATCAGACTCTGAAATTATTAAATAGTGAGGATATAGGTAGATGCTAAATTAAAATTTTTATCAATTTTTGTTGAAGTATGAGTTAAAAAATATATTATAATTGTTTTATCAAAATTATTTAACATAATTTGAGCACTTATTTTCTCCTTTAGCAGTAGAATTTCAAACTACAATAGACGATTCGGACATAAGCAACGATGATGCAAATAATTCAGAAAAAGCTTACTTCAGTTTGATAAAAAATTTCTAAAATATTACCAGGGTTTCTCAAACAGCTATTAGGTACCAATTTACAGTTTAAAAAATTTCAAAATTAAGGGGAGATTAGAATACGGATTCACTAATGTAAATTTTAGAAAACATCATATACATAATGAAAATGCTGTTTCACTATTTGATCAAATTAATTGGAGTTGGAATGTTTACGAAAATTTACTTACATGTTTATTGTCAAAGGATGAACTTTTAAAATACACTCCGATGCTTTTAAAAGATACTCCGATATATGTACCTTGTTTTCCTGTTCATGGGCAAGCTATTGAAAAATATGTCTACGAAGTCACAATAGCTTCTCAATCGGTGTTTGGAAAAAATAGAAGAGATGGGTTCATCAGAGCAACATTAGCGCATTGAGAAATCATTCAAAAAAAATATATTTAAATTAATTTACCCAATATAAATTTTTTTAGTAGTTTTCTTTAGCTTTGGGATATTTATGATCACCGTAAATAAATTTAACGTTGAATATACTGTATCTTTTTAATTAAATTTTTTTTAGCACCAATAAATTTTTAACCCTTCAGAAAAAAAAAGTTTTGAATTATTGTAGAAACTATATTATTCATTAATACATAATTTATTACATGATGATGTAAGGGTTCATCCACAAAGGACGTCAAACAGAATTAACAATTAGAAGTAGAAGATTGTTACATTACTTTAAAAATCGCTATATTACTTTTAAAATCGAACTTTAATGCCAACCAGTGAAAAGAGTATATATATTTAAAAGAATACTTAGGGCAGGGGGTAATATATTTGGGAAATTTTTTGACAAATTCGCAATTTCGTCAAAACGCTGTGTCAAATTAATTCCAAGTTAACATCCTGACCAAGTATCAATAATGCTTAGGACAGAGAGAATATGTTGTTCGTCTGAAGATTTTGAATTGTCCTGAATCACATATTTAAAAATAGCCCACACAGATTTTTGCATCAAATCAAGATTTCCACTTTTGTTACGAATAGCTTTCCCATAATAATTTTGCATTTTATCAATCATCTTATCAGTAAGCCTATTGCGACCTCCAACTGTCTTTCCATCTGACAAATGAGGCCTTTGATCTTCTTTTTTAATTCCTTCTTTTTTAATTCCTTAAAAAATCTTACAAGCACCATCGCTCTCCATGCTACCTGCTTAATCTTTGTGGTTAACCAAGCAAACACTTTTGTGTATTACATACCACTTATTAAACAAATCAGTACCAACACCAAGTTTGTTTTTTTGTTTCATGCGTGTATGACATACCAAACTCTGTCTGTCCGTACAGAAATAACAAAAACAACACCAATTTTTGAAGCATTTCCGCATCGTTGCCATGTTTCATCAACTGTAACAGCTACTCGAGCAATCATTCCACCTAAAACATCGTTTATTAGCTCAATATTTTAGGATTTTCAAGTTGTATAATTTTTAGCAAACGTTGACGATTTATTATTTCCTCCGCGTTATCTTTTGATTTAGCATGAAGATATTTTAAAACTTTGTTGTACGGTGAAGTATTTATAGGAGATGATAAATCCATATGAGCACAAAATTTTTTGAGACCAGCATGACCAATAGTTAAACTGGCATATACAGAGCGAACATTGACATCAAATGGTTTTTTAGATTTTAAAGGGTGCAATTTGACACGTAAACTAGTTTCAAATGAACTTTCTTCCAAACAGCCTGAGCATTTAAAAATAAGTGTTTTATCAAGTCCATATTTGTGTGACGGCTTTACTAAAAGACTAAGAGAAGATTTTTTACAAAGACTACACAGTGAAACATCTTTAAGTTTTTCATGTAACAACTTTCCGTCAATTAATTTATAACCACTTGCAGCTAAATGTACTCCTTGAGGTACAGGAGATAAACCAAGATAGATGAAGGAGATAAACCAAAATCGATAGCTTCTTGTAACAGGACTATTACTAATTAAATTTGGATTGATATTTGTTTTGTCAGCACTTTTATTTGTCAATGTTTTATAAATTTTGATTGGAGCAACAGTCAATTTTGTATTTTTTGAGTACAGTCATTAGAAGATTCAAAAAACACGAAGCTGTTGTTGTAACGAAGCTGAGTTGAAACTGGCTGTAAAACTAAGAAACTAGACAAAGATTGGTTAGAGTCTTTGGGTTTTGATATAGTTAGAGAATTACATAAAAAGTTTTTTGTACAATTTATTTTTGATTTTCGATATCAAAGTTGAGATCTTTTTTTCATGTTATTCTTTTAATAAAACCTTTTAAATATACTTTAAATACAATAAGTTATTAATAATTTAGTTTCATTTTTTTGTCTATATTATGTCTAATTTTTTTGTTGATAATTGCATTAACTTAGGGGCCATCCATAAAGTACGTAACCAGGTATGGGGGTGGAGGGGAGGTTTTACCAAAACCGTACGAACGCGTACAAGGAGGAGTGGGAAGGGGGTGTTAAAGACAGTGAGTACGTACGTGGTTTGACTATCTCTCCTAAACTTGATTTACCTTTTTTTTTTTTTTAAACATTTCAATTCATGTGTGCAACAAATTAGTATTATGTTTTTTTTTCCGACTAACGTCAAAATTCTTTTTTTCGATTTCTTTATAAATAATGAAAAGAGAAAAACGAAATCGAGCAACAATTGTTAATAAATATTTCTTATTTTTCGCTACGTAGTTTGATTGGTAGCGAAATGGGAAGCAAAAAAATGCGGAGAGGAGAAGGGGTCTTCAAAAGCGTACAGGTTCGTAGAAGGGGGAAGGGGTCCAAAATCAGTGGTTTTACTGCTACGTACTTTATGGATGGCTCTTTAGGCTAATATAAAAAAAACCAATTTGAGGAGCTTTTAGTATAACTGATATTTTCAAATGCCCTGCGCCTGGTTAATCTATTCTGATTAAAAAATATACACTCACGTCTTTTCTAAAATTCTAATACATAAAAAATATTACGCGCACTCGCATATCCAAAATTTAAAAAGTACGACCCACCCTAGTGCAGGGGGATCACCAAACAATGTATTTACAATTACATCTTAGTTACAATTACATCTTAATTGGGTTGAATTGAAGAGAAACTATTTGTTCAATAGCTCACTAAAGTAAACATACCAGCAATCAAATTCCTGGTAATTATTTAAGTCTACTTAAATTGAGTAGTTTAATCAACAAATTTTTTCAATTACAGGTATTCACACTTTATTCTTGGATGGACACGTCACACATGTTACTTACAATACTGCACGTATTTACATAGAACATAACATCAGGCTGATATGTTTACCGGCTCGTTCGTTCCACAAACTTTAACTGTTAGATGTAGGTGTATATTGTCACGTTAAACGAGTTTGGCGCAAATTACTTACAGAATTTTATCCAGCTACAAATTTCAACAACTTAAAAAAAGAAATTTTCATTCAACTTCAAATAAAACATTTTAGAGGAATTACTGATAAACAAATAATCGATGGATTTCAAAACACTGTTTTGTTTCTACTTTATATTAGGAAATTTGATCAATTAAAATTACAAACTGCTCAAACATTTAAGTACCATCTTTATTTTTAAGTACCATCTTTTATTATCTTCATCCAAACCCGCTTCATTACCCTCAACCGAGCCTGCTTCATCATCCTCATCCCAGCTTATACCATCATCTAATTTCAGTCAGTATCAAACTCCAACAATTCGCCAATTTCAAAATTTAACAGCAACACCAGTAATTCCTACTCAAACATATCAGTGTTGCAACTTTTCAAAGAAAGACTTGAAGGCAATTTGAAAAATGTTTTACAGCGCCACCATGTTGACACACAAAAAAAAATCCAATTGAGTCAGGCCAGTGTCTAAGTACATCTGAGGTGCTCAGGAAACTAAAGCAAGACGATAAGGCCGAAAATTCAAGGCAAAATTTAGGTTTCATGTAATGTGTATAAGTTTCATGTACTATGCGTAAGTTTCATGTAATGCGCATAAATATGCCTATACTATGTTGTTACTTCAAAAAATAATTGTTCGTTTTGAAGAGCGTTTTCTTTAAGTTATTTTTTTGTGTTTAAATATCAAAATGACATGCTTTCAAAATTCCTTGCTTGTCAAAAATTAGTCATAAACACTTAACAAGGTTAAAACACTAAAGTCATTCACAACATTAATTTACCTTAAAGTCGAATCTTAAAAAAAAAATTACTTAATTTATATTGAGAACTTATATGGAACTTAGTTTTTGATGAAAATACGAAAAATGTAACCTCAAAAACATTTTTTAAAAATCTAGCTAATATTTGGTTGACTTAACAGACACATTCTTACTTTTGTATTTTTAATTAAAAAAAAAATCCTAAATTTTTCTTTTTAATAACAACAGAAACAAAATAGATAGCATAGATAGTAAATAGAAAGATAAATAAATATTAAAAAAATAAAATAAAAGTTTTTGTAGCATTGTTTTATGTAGGTTTTATTTAATTATAGTTATTTTTCTTTATTATAATTTATTAGATATTAGTTATTTATTAGCTTGCTTTATGTAACTATTACTTATTATTTTTGTGCTGAGAAACTTGTAAAAACTTAGAGAAAATGTTTTATGCTTACTTCAGGGACTAAAAGACTTCTGTCTTTTACTTTTCATTCTTCCATTTTATCTATACCTTATTTGTAAAACTTATACTAAGATCTTACAAGTATCACAAATAAGATATAAAACTTTAAAATGCCCTAAAAAGGTCTTATCAGAGAGTACCGTGGTAGTGCATTTAACCGGAAATTCACTCCTCCTTCTTAACCACTGTCATTTATTTTGTCAGAGCTGTCATTGAACTTCGAATCTCTACGCAGCCATTTTTGTTTAAACTACTTTATTCTACTTCCTGTTCACTAACTTTTTGTGTTATAATAAATTAGAGACAAAAAATGAGTTGGTTCTTTTTTAAAAAAAAAAAAGAACCAACTCATTTTAATATGAGAATATGAGAATGGCTTTAAACGCTATTCTCATATTAAAACCGCAGAAATAAGAGCTGTGCAACATCAACGCGGCAACTATGGTAAGAAAGCCAAAAAAAAAAAAATTTAACACATCAGACAAAAAAAAAACAAAAAAAAAAGAGAAAAGTAATTTCAAGAACTTCTTTTTATGACAAATTTTTAAAATATATATATTTTTTTTTTGAACCTTCTGATTCTAAAGCTAGCGCTCTAACCGTTGCGCTACGTCAGTCTCAGTTAAAAAAATACAAGTTTAAACCTCAATAAAGTTATTTTGCGTAACCTCAGTAAACTGTTTACTCTGCAAACTTTTTATAATCAGTGTCTGTAAACAAAACGTAAAGAAAAAATTACAAAAAAAAAAAAAATGATATCTATTTTATTTTTATTTCCTTGTAAGTTTATCGTTAATAAAATATTTACAAGCTTTGTGTTAATATTATTTAGAATGTATAATAGGGCGGGGCAAAGGGAAGCCATATGTTTTGACGCAAAACCTCTTAAATACTTGAAATAACAAATATTTAAAAATTAAGATAAAATAAGTATAACAAACTCTAAAATTTATATTAAATTATGAGTTATCTGATTTGCCCCTATTATTTTTTAAAAATAACCATGCCTACAAATTACATCAAGGATTACAACCTGTAAAACAATTAATACAAAATAAATTATTAAATATTTCGCAAAGTGCGCGATGTCAAAGTTAAGTTTAAAAAGTCTATTAAAAATAAAGATTATATGTTTTATTTACAATAATAAATATAAACTGGATAAAAGTAATAACTTTATCGGATTTCTCCTGTAATTACCACATTAAGTATTTTTTATTTTACAAATATAGTGGTACAATAAATTTTTTATTTGGTTGACGTCTGAAATGACTGAAAACGATTCATTTTGCATAGTTACTTGCTTAAGTGTCTTTCTTAAAACATCAAAGTTATAAACTAGACTAATATTAATGAGGCAGTCTGATTGAAAATTATTTTATTAATTTGAAAAATTAAACACATACCCAATTAATAATTTTAGGAGGTTTTATGCAGCTATAGGGCTCTATTTTATACTTTATGAAATTACTCAGCTTAAACCTTTTTTTGTATATAGTAATAATCAAAACTCGTATATTCGGATAATTGCAAAACAGCTTTAGCTTCTTTTTTTTTTACTATCTTGGCACAAACTACAACCTGATGAAAACAATAGTTGTAAAGATTAAAAAGATACAACTAATAACGCTAATCCTATTTTCTTTTTTTTACTACTTGAAGTATCAAAGTTCACCTGGGATCTGCCAGATACTACAGTAGAGATAAAAGCTTCCTATATTAATGGAAGCAGTTGGAAGAATATGCTTATTATCAATTACAAATTGAACCAATATCGGTTCATTTTGTAGTCATCGCTTGCTATTTTCTTCATTTTGTAGTCATCGCTTGCTATTTTCACCTTTGTCAAAGATGCTTTATAAAATTAGAAAAATTATTACATGCAGTTAAGTTCATGCTATTTGCAACTGCATCTAAAATCTAGGATTTGCTAACTTGAAATTTTCTTGTATATTTTGCATGTTTTAACTATTTAAAAACATTTACAAAATTTTAAAAATTGGTATTTTAAGATGTACAAATATTACAAAAATTTTACAACACTAATCTAGTCTCACTGAGACCAAGTTATTACATAACCATTTAGAATAAAATATATATAATATTTTTCGCCACATAAAATCAGATACAACATTTAACTTTTAAAAATCTATATTAGAGACCATGCAGACATCCACGATTAATAAATCAAAATTATATTGATAATATACTTATTGAACAACGTATTTCAAGTATCAAATTACTGGACCACTTTGAATCTAAAAATTATTAACTAAAATTACTTCAAATACGTTGTCATTTGAGATCAATTTATTTGTTATAACTTATGCGCAAAATAGTGTTGCAATAGCTCATTTGAATAATAATACTTGATTTTATTTGATTATGCAATAAAATGAGAGGTTTTAAAAAAACAGCTTTCTTTATTTTAAGAGAAACAAGTTTATAAATTGTATTTTTTTTTTTAAGACTTACGCGTCTGTAAAATAACCAGATTCTTTTTAGCAAGCTAAGAACAATATTGAGTAATATTTACACCCACTGAAAAGGTAATCACTATTAAAAATAGGTAACCTCTATTTAAAAAATATAACTATTTTGCTTTTTGTTTTTAGGTGCCCCAAGAAAACATAACGGTCTTGTCACAGAACACCGCGGAAGAGTATTTAAATAGGAAGTTCACGCCTCCTTCCTTACCGATGGCGCAATATATGCCCAGAGCTCGTTTCAATCACGGGATCTCTTGCTTCTTAAACAAGCACTCTAACCTTTGCGCCACGGCCGCTAAAACCTTTGCGCCACGGCTGCAACTATTGCTAGACAGGCTAGTAATAGGAGGTAATTACTACTATTTACTTAATTATTATTTATTAGTAATTAGTAACTAGTTAGGCGAGGATTTAGGCTGGCAACATTGTTGATGAAAAAATGTTTTTAAAGATGCTTGTCTAGCAATAGTTATAGTTTTTTAATAGTGAATTACTATTAAAAAAACAATAACTATTGCTAGAAAAGCATCTTGAAAAACATTTTTTCATTAACAATGTTGCCAGCTTAAATCCTCGCCTAACTAATAATTAATTACTAAAAAATAATAGTTAATTATTATTAACTACTTGCTATTATTAGTATAAACTACTTTTAAATAGCTACTACTAATAAAATTAATTTCTACTAATAAAAATAATTATTCGTATTTAACTACTAAATAATTGCCAAAAACTAAAAAATATTATTTACTCTATTAAAAAATTTTTTATTCTAAATCAGGGGCGACTCTACGAGATGTGTGTTATATCCACCCTCCCCCTAAAAAAGTCGACTTTCAAGTTATAATAAATTATTTGAGGAATATAGTCAGTCAGCCGGGCATTTGACAAATTTTCGTCAGGTGGTTTTTATTTTTGAATATTTTTCTTTTTTTAATTATAGAAAGCAAAGGGTACTTATCAAGGATTCGGCCACCCCTTCATTTTATAACTAGATTTGCCCCTGTTCTACGTATACCATTTCTTGATAGAAGATACTAATTATTTTGATTTTCTTGGAGCTTTATTACTTTTAGCAAAGAGATTTAACCAGTAGTTGATATTTAATATAACAGAACTTCTGTACTGCAATATTTGCATGTTCACGTTAAGTTATTTCAAGAACTTTATAAATTAAAAGATTGTATCTAAATAGCGGTAATCCATTAAACTGGGGTAAAACACGGTATAAGAACTTTGCAATGGTTGGTACAAACAAATTTTTTCTTTGTTTTTTTTCAAAATTTTCAAAACGTCCAAGCATCCTGTATTGTTATGCCAATCACATTTTGTGCTAGTTGGTGCAACTAGAGTGGATTTGGAGTTAGAGGAACTGCCTTTTGCATTTGTTGACTTAATTGTATCAGATTTTCAACTGTCTCAACCATATTGAGTTATGTGGCTACGTTGGGTTTGTATGTTGATAGACCTAAATTTGTATTAATTGGTCCAATAAAAAATAGAATGCCCGTAATACAACGTCAATCTTGCAAATCATGCATAATTCCAACCGTTACTGTTTGCCTACGACGGTGTGTATTTACGACGCTAACATGTTTTTTGCTCCCTCTTAAATTAGGCGTTAGGAGCAGTTTGCTCAAAACATCCAACACACGAGGAATTAAAGCACCATAAAGTATATGCTTTGCTTTAAAACACAGAGAATGGATTGTGCTCTTGAATGAATAAAAAAATATTTTAAAAGAATTTTTAATAAGAATTCCAGTCATCTATTTCAAGAAAAAAACAAGAAGTCTTTATGATTTTAATAAGGGGAACTTTTTTTCAATTATTAAAATCTCATGCACTATTATTCTATTAACTACTATCTTGCATAACCGACCTAGTACATAATGTAACATAACTTTTAAACTTAAGATCAAAAATGAATTTATTTCATTTTATAGTGAACAAATTTTCAGCAAGATTAATTTGCAAACATAAAATACTTTATTTTCTTTTAAGATTATTGACACAACACAGGGTAATAGCAAAACAGATCATTTTTTTAATGAAGAGGATATGCAAAATTTGTTATGAATAAAAATGGAAATGCCTAATGAAATCACAATTTCCAATCATTTATGTTTTTTGCAAACGTTTCGATATAAACAGTTTCTAGACTAGAATGAAAAGTGGTCAGATCTGTAAATAAAAATAAAATCAGTAACCTGAAAGTGTCAAGTTGAGTAAATGTAGAGTTCCAGTATTTCGTTGAGCAAACGTTATAAATGCAAATTTCCCGTCCATAAAAAAATACTGCAACATGAATCACACCTAAATCTTTCAATATGAATCACACGATTTATACATATCTCAGTTTTTTTTAAAATAATTAAAATGTTCAAGTCGTATAATATTTTCAAAACACCTACAACATATGTTGGGCAGGCAGATAAGACGCTGTTTATGCTTTAAAAAAAATGTTGCCATGCACTTAAAACTTACATATAAAAAATTGACGCGTAAAAAGCTAAATGCGAAGCAAATCTTTTAAAGGTTTGCAAATAAATCTTAAAAACGTCGCTTTTGATTAACATGAAAGTTCAATATCTAAACAAGTTTTTTTTGAACAAAAATTTAAATTGTAACTTCTTTTTTTTATTTACAAAAAAATAACGCGATGCAAACTCACAACAAAGGAAACCAATGCGTAGAAAAAAAAGCGTAGTAAAACACGAAATTTTTCCATAGGTTCCCTTTGTTTAAATATATAAACATAAATGTACCATATGACAGACTCAAAATTAAAATAATTCAAAAATATAATAAAGTAAAAATATAATTTATTCCAGCATAATTATTGGAATAACCTAACTTGGCATTTAAAAGGAAAAAATCTGCTAAACAGATATTACGAGCAAACTATAAAAAATTAATAATTAAAGTCGTAATTTTTACTAACAAACAAAGTAATTCATAAATTAGTTTAAAACTTTGATTATTCATCTAAATAATTTAACACAGTAATCAGTTAATAATTTATATTTTTAGCAAAAGGTTAATAAAACATTTTGATCTTTCAAAAAAAAATCAAAAAAAAAAACCACATTTATTTCTTGTCATCTCTACATAAAGATGGCGAGTAATAATACTTTGATGATGGTACAGTGTAATATAGTAAAAGATGCAAAAAATAATGGTACCTGTATAGATTTATGTATTCGTTTTATATAATTTTTTTTTAATAAACTCGGCTAATTTTAAGGTAAACTAAACTTTATTTTAAAATAAGATTTAATGCAACGTTTTTACAGAATTTTATATTGCAAACTATTGCATTTAGATGGAATATCGCATTCGTTATTGCAAACCACAAAGAAGCTTTCACATTTTAATAGAAAATTTCTATCAACTAAATTATCAAACTTTTTGTATCATGGAGCCAACTGTATGTTGGTTATATACCTTGTATCATTTTTTACAAGTACAGGTATGACACCCAGTCAAGCCGGTATAATTGTTGGTTCCAGATATATTTCGCAAGTAGCAGGTTCAGCTATTTTAGGCTGGTTGATGGACCAAACAAATCATTACATGCTAATTACATCAATTTCAATGATTATTTCTACAATGTCAGTAACAGGGTTTGTTTTCTTGCCATACATTATTTACGGTGTTTCTGAAACAGCTTTTTTATCTAGCAATGTCACAATAAATGTAATTAAAAACATTACAAATGACACTGAAACGCTTAACGTTCTAATAAATAACAACACGCAAAATACCATGTTGTCAGTCTACCCAACGGAGGCATTTTTTTTATCTTTTTTTTTTTGTAACATCTGCTCATTTTTTGAAGGTAATCAGCTTGGTTCTCTGGAAGCATTTACTATTTTGATAAGTCTTAAATTAGGAAAAAATAATTCGTATGCATGGCAAAGGATGTGGAGTATGATTGGCTACGGAACATTTTCGCTTTTAATTGGAATTGTAATTCGATACGTACAAGTGACATTCATATCCCAATTCATTGTTGCATACTTTATGTATTTTGTTATTAAAGTTATTTTATTTTTACCTTTTGCACACCTAGCACGTTATTATGGCAAGTCATTAAAGCAGAATATTGCAGTGGAATCGTGCAACTACTTGTTAAAAATGACAATGAAAAAGCCAATTGTAATGCTTTGCATGTTACTTCAGTTTTTAATGGGATTTGTCGGAAATGTTATCTTTACATATCTTGCTATTTATATGGATAAAAACATGAAAAATGGCTCAATGTTGGTATTAGGATTGACAACATTTTTACAATGTCTATTTGGAGCTTTATTTTCGCCTTATGTTGAAATAATTAACAGAAAACTAAAAAATACTTATTTCATGATAGCGCTTGCGTTTCTTGGTTACGGATTAGGTTGCATGCTAATATTTTTTGTTAATGATGCTTATTATGTTATTGGAATTAGTTTTATTTATGGTATATCAAGACCAGTGTATATAATTACAATGAATCTAGAACTACAAAAAATAACTCATCAAAAATGTCTTGTATCATTTTTAAATATAGCAAGCGCAATGCAGAATGGAATCGGTGGTGGCATAGGCAGTGTTGTTGGAGGTTATGTATATCAGTATTACGCAGATCAGCTTTACATTATAATGGCGATAGTTTGTCTGCTCACTGCAGCCGGCCTATTTTGTAAATGCTTGTTTGAAAAGATAAGAGAGACAAGAGATAATAAATTGTTAGTAATTCAGAACAACTTACTAAATCTTTGATTTAATCTTTTGATTTATTTTAAAAGAAAACAATGTGAATAAGTTTTCATAAATAGATGTAAAAAATTTGGAAAACTTACACTTTTTATTTATCTGGCTGCGTTTTTCAATTATTATTTAAGTTTAAAAAATCAGATTTAAAAGTGTTTCATTGCCATGTTTTTTAAACAAGTATGGTAAGTAAAAAGTTTGTAAAAGAGAATGAAAACCTGTTGTATTTATTAGACCCTGGCTTATGTTGATTCAATCAAACACACCTAGTGGACCTAGCTTTGATCCTTGGGGAACACCGCAAGTTATAGTTAACCAATCTCCTCCGTCATAAGACACGTATTGTTTAAATAATTTAACATCTAATTTCCTATCTATCGTTTAAATAATTTAACTAAAATAAAAAAGAAAGCATTTTAATAAAACTTACTGATCTTTACATTGACAACTCTAACATAATTAGAGAACAAGTACTGAAGGTGTTATTCACAATAAAAATATTATAGATAGAATATATAAGCATAATAGAAGAAAAAATTCCAATAAAATACTGGCATTTGAGATTGCTAGTTTACGGTATACTAAACATTTACGGTATACTAAACATATAAAGTTTACTGTATAGTATACCGTAAAGTATACTGTAAAGTATACCGTAAACAAATCTTTTTTTTTTGGCGAAACCGTATTATCGTTTATAAAAAAGTTTTTACGGTTTTCTTCTAAAAAATGTGTTGTTTTTTTTATTAAATGTTTTTATTTGTGCATTTTATTATAATATTTGATAAAAATTTATTGGTATAATACTTTAACAAATTAACTTAAATAAAAAGTATTTAAAAAATATATTAAAAAAACACTTTAATTATGATAATATAATAAATATTGTATAGCAGTTTAATACATTAAAAAAATATAATTATTAAATTATCAAGTCAATCCAGAAATATTTCATAAATAAAAGTATATAGGTACACTAAATGATATACAAAAATTTAGTATACCAAATATACGGTAAAGTTACTATACCGTATACTGTAACAGTCGATCCTTAATTGGCATGCGATACAAAGTCAAACAGTTATTAAATTAAATTTTTTTTAAATCTTAAGCTTCTTTCTCTTACATTGTTAAACTTATTTATAACTTGTTTATCATTTTTAATAATTTTTAAACAGTAAATTTTTTTTACCTTTTAATATTTCAATAAACCTTATCAATGAAAGCACGTTACAGCTTACGAGGCGTATTGATAAGGCAAATATTATATTCTTTTTGTCTTATTTATAGTTAAAACTCTATTTAAAAAAAATTTAATTACAACTATATATAGTATAACTACTTTTTATAGTCATAATTATAAATATCTTTTACTTTTTTTTTTTTTTTTTTTTTTGCAAAAAACACGTTGTCCTCAAAAATGTTACATAAGCTGTGTTAATTTCTCGGCGACGGTAGTTTTCTTTTCAGTTTTCAATCTTGTTATAGTTATCGTCTTGTTTTTTTTCTAAACAAGTAGTCTCAAATAGGGTCTTGTGAGATTATTGCATTTTGTTGTTGTTGTTGTTGTTGTTGTTGTTGTTGTTGTTGTTGTTGTTGTTGTTGTTGTTGTTGTTGTTGTTGTTTGTGTTATCATTAAGATGCTCCCAGAAATCCTAACGGTCTGATCAGAGAGCACAGCGCAGGAATAAAACATTTACATTTTATAAAACCTCAACAATAATGTTTCAATTTTGTGTGACATCTTATTGTAGGGTTTTTCATAAAGGATGATAAAATTTTAAGTTTAAATAAAACAACAAAGGTTTGACAATAATAACTTAATCCTGCTATATTTTGAAATAAAATATTGTTTAAATATCCACCACGGGCTTGTAGGCACTGGCGCACTCAATTGCTCCGATTTCTGGTCACTCTGTCCAATGATTTCGTATTTCGTATATATTTCCGTATTCCGCCAATAACTTGACGAATAAGTGATTCGAAGACTGCGACTTGTTGGTATAGAATTGTGTTTTTACATATTCCCAAATAAAATAATCTAGGGGTATCAAATAACATGATCTTGGCGGCCAATTCACAAAAACTCGTCGTGAGATGATCTAATTGCCAAACCTTTCCTTCAGCAAAGCGAGAGTAGCATCAGCTGTATGAAACGTAGCGCCATCTTGTTGGAACTTCCTCTCTTAAATATTGACGTTCTCAAGTTCTGACTAGAAAAATTCTAGTAAAATAGTCTTATAGCAATCATCATTCACGATTATGGTGTTCCATTCTAATATCGAAAAAAATAAGATTCAATGACGTCACCACACCATAAAACGCACCAGTGAGTTTTTTTCGAATGCAATGGAACTTCATGAACACTTCTGGGTTGTCCTCACACCAATAAGGGCAATTTTGCTTATTAACAAAGCCATTCAATCAAAAATAACAACAACAAACAACAACAACAACACCAACAACAAGATATTTATTTTCCTCAAAATTTACATTCATATAATTACAATAATATTATAATAACAATAATAACAATATATAAATAATAATGGTAAGAATATCTATAGTATTATAAAGAATAAAATCATAATATCATTATTAAGAATAAATATAAATAATTGATTGACAAGGAGGAGTCACTAATGCTAATATTTGTAACTTTTATTAAAAAAATTTGTTCCTAACTTTATACAAAGACTTTTATAAATGATTCATAAATACTTTCTTAAAACTTTTTAAATGCGACTATGCCGTTTTTTTCCCGTGTACTCTTCATATGTTTTATAATGTTAAGAAACAATAATGTTACAATACTATGTATTGAACAAATAAATGGTATCCCGGACAAGTGAACCAACCTTCAAATTGAAATTTTTTCTTAATAACGGTTTTTTATACTTCTGCGTATACGTCTTTAAACACATTTAAGGTAATACTAGCCCATAAAAATTTAAAAAGTCAATATAATTAATTTTAATGCAATATTTTCAAAAAACAATTTGTATTAAAAAAGTATTTAGAGTGAATATAATAAAAAACTTTGAACATACTCAAAAACATGCTGCAAATGCTCAGCAAAATATATGCATTTTAAAATAACTACATTTTTTTAACAAATATTTCTCCTTAACCAGTCAAAATTTGAGAGTAAAATTTTGCAAAATGGTTCACAATATATTGATTCAGGGATTTGACCAGATTCATCATCATAATATTTATGGTATTAAAATGGCATCATTTTATGTTAAAATTTTTAGTTTTTATGTAAAATGTGAGCTTCCAACATCAATATCTCAACAACAGCAAAATATAAAAATCTGATCAAATCCACACAGTAATCAGATGAACAATTGGTGGAAATTTTAGCCATAATCTTTCAGTAGTTAAAGAGATATTTTTGTTCAAAGTTGAAAAAAATGTTTACAGAGAAAGCGCAAAAAAAAAAAAAAAATTAAAGCAAATTTAAAAATTGATATATATAAAAATTTCTGAACACATATGAGTCATCTTAACAAAATCCTTTTCTTAAACCTCTCAGCTTTTTTCTCCTCAATTTTGTTGCTTCTTTTTCTTTTTGTTCTGATGCAACTTTTGTCTTTTTTAATTGCGCCAAGAAGACTTTCCCATTCCCCAGCAGAACCAGGGGCGGGTTTAAGGGGGGGGCTAAGGGGGTAGTAGCCCCCCCCTTGGGACAATGTTATATATTTTTTAAAACGAATAATAAAATATATCAATGATCTTTATATGCAAAAGTTATGCATAAATGCATATACATAAGTTATGCAACATAACTTCGTTTTAGTTTTATTGGAAAAACGCTTGAATGCTTCTTGCATTTTTAAGTTAATAAGTTTCTTAACCATAATGCATTGCAACTTAGATTGTTATTATAAAGCGGTGTCATATAGTTTGCATTGTAGTTTATTCTTCTGTATTTGTTTATAGCCGTGCTTTTATTTTTGTTTTTTAGTTTTAAATTTAATTTTTTAAATTTTAAGGGATATTTTTAAGTTTTATGTGTTGTATGTCATGTGTTTTGTTTAAAGTTTTACACAAAATTTTTAACAAATGAGCAATGCCAATGGAAATGGTAAAAACCCAGCTAATGCAAAAAGAAAACAAGTCAATATTTCTACATATTTCAACAAGAAACACATTTTATCAGAACAAGTTAATAAAACAGAGAACTTAACCATTCCGATACCGTGCACTTCTCAATTATCTGAAAATGATAAAAACACTGCTTGCAGTATCGAAAAAGATATTTTAGAACCTTTAACTTTTATTGAGGATATTGGATATTATATAAACTCAAAGTCTTTAAATCAGAATACAAGATATAGATTAGTTAAAAAAAATTGGTTGCCTGGATCTGATTTTATTTATCCTTTTTCAACACATGTTAAAAAAGGCAAAGAAGTAAAGCGATACTTAAATCAATCTCACTTAATGAAATTCCCTTGGTTAGTATATTCATCATTAAAATCTGGGTTATTCTGTAAATTTTGCGTACTTTTCCTTGATAACAATACTGGAGGATTAAGAAATACTGAACCTTTAAAAAGATTAGTCACTGTACCATTAAATACATTTGCTAAACTATTAGGAAAAGATGGCGATCTAGAATCCCACCAAAATAATTTATATCACAAAAATGCAATTTTACAAGCTAATGAGTTTTTAATCCGTTATGAACAGCCAGAAATAATAACCAAAATATCAAATTAATAACCAAATAATCTTGTTTTTAACTAAAATGATTTAAATCTAGATTAAAAGATTGGTTACGATCCCGAATGAGTCAAGATAGATTGAATGGTTTAGCTTTACTTTATGTTCATCGGGACAAAGAAGTGTTAACAGACAGCGTTATTGAACGGTTTTCAAAAGTGAAAAAAAGAAACATTGAATTTATATTGTAATGTTCAGAAAAACGTTTTAGTTATTACTTATGTTTCTTTTTAAAAATGGTTTCCGGTAAAAATTGACATCAATTAAACTTTAGTTGGTAACAAATAAGAAATTAATAAACAAGCGGTTTTAAAAAGCTTGGCATGGGTAAGAAAAGTTATTAAGCACGCATTAGGTTCTCTCCTATATTAAGCACGCGAGAGAATAAGTAGAACCATTAAGAGTAGTCCATAATTTACGTCAACCAACTTTAACAAATTTTACCCCCATCGTAATGCTTTTGTAACAAGATCCGTAGTTTAAAGACGACTTTTTATGTGAATTAATATGTTAGAGACAAATACGACTAAATAGACGTAAAATACGACTAGGTAAATTTTTTAAACTTTAGCCCCCCCCTTGGTAAGTGACCAAACCCGCCCCTGAGCAGAACCCAAGATGCTGAAATATTTCTTTATGTGAAACGTAATTAATGATTTTTTAATCATTAATTACGTTTTACATTAAATGATTAATTAAAGTCTCCCATTAAATCTTGTTGCTATACAGTTGCTAATAGCTTAATTTTGAGATAATAATTATAAATTAACATTTTATATTACTAAATTACTCATAATCTTAGTATAGATTTTTGAAATCTACAATGATTCTATTTTTTAAACTTGAAGAAAATTTTTTTTTAAATTTAATATTTTATGGGCTATCTTAACAGCCCATTAAACAATTAAATGGGCTGGTTGTATAATGCACTTGTCTAAAGATGTATTATATGCAAAAAAAAAAAAAATCAATTTGAGGGTTAGTCCACTTGCCCGGTGTACCATCTATTTACAATATATATGAATATGCTAAAAAAAAAAGTATTTTGTTAACTCCACATTTGGCGTAAAGATAGCGTAAAGGCACTAAGATAAAAAAAAAAAAAATCTCCATTTTGAATAATTACCTAATAAAAACCAAAATCAAAAATTTTAATTTTTCCAAGTACTTTAAAACCCAAAACACCTCATTACTCCAATATTTTTATACTTATTATATATTCTTATTTGACGTAAGCATGAACATTCTCTGGAGTTTGCACAATATCTAAAAGTGTCATATAAAAAAAAAGATTAGGGGAGATGGGGGCGCATTGATCGCCGGGGCAGTATGATCTTTTGGCTTTTACTCGTTCATTTTTGCCTTACTAGAAGTGAGGTTGCAATTTAATTAACCATTATGCTTCCCTAATTGATTATTCGTAATATTTTTTCATAAGGTTATCAGCGTCAAAAAAAATAAAGAAAATATTGTTTTTCGTCATAAAAAGTCATTTTTTTAAATCGTACTATAATTCAAATATATTTTTATTTAGATGTCTGTATGGGTTAACAACAATTTTATTTTAAATTTGTAAGTGTTAGGTGTATAATATAATATATAATTTTTATTTGGCTGCAATTTATACAGTAGATATTGCTATCAATATGTTACCTATACCTATTGGGGTACATTGATCTTTGACTATGCGGGGCCCATTGATCGGAGGATCAAAGTGCCCCATAGAAGACGAAGTGCCCCATGTTTTTGTTTATAAGCAATACAGTTAAACGAATGGAATTGTATTTATAATTTTAAAAAAAACTATATATAAACAAACAATAGCTTTTAGCATTTCATTTTTTAAATCTACTTATGTTATAAGCTAGTAATAATAATACTATTATTTTATAATATCAAAAGAATAATATTTAACATAATAATTAAAAAATATTTAACATAATATTATTATGTTAAATATTAGCATTTATTAAAAACATATGTTTTTATTGATATATTTTTTTACAGATCTTAAAATGGTTAGAAATAGAATTAAAAAAACAAATAAAGTTGCTATACCAGGTGAAACAATGAAAGTAGCTGTTAATAAAGTTTTAGAAGGAACACAACTGAATGTTGTAGCACGTCAGTTTAACATAGATAGAATGACTTTAAAAAGATATTGTCGTAAAAAGAGGCTTAATCCAAATGAAGCTTTCAAGCCTAACTACAACAATAGACAAGTTTTTACAGCAGAAGATGAAAAAAGTTTATCAAGTTATTTACTAATTGCATCAAAAATGAACTATGGCCTTTCAACTAGGTCAACGCGATTATTGGCATATGAATTTGCTTTAAAAAACAATAAGATATGCCCATCATCATGGATCAAAAATAAAATTGCAGGCGTTGATTGGTTGCAAGGTTTTATGAAAAGACAACCAGAGTTGTCTCTACGAACACCTGAAGCAACGAGCTTCGCTCGATCAACAGCTTTTAACAAACACACTGTAAGAGAGTTTTTTCAAAATCTTAAAACGGTAAGAAATCGATATAAATATAACCCTAACTGTATATATAATGTTGATGAAACTGGTTTAACAACCGTTCAAAAGCCGGTAAAGGTTTTAGCTGGTAGAGGAAGCAAACAAGTTGGAAGAATCACATCTGCAGAACGAGGAACATTGGTAACTGCATGTTGTGCCTCTAATGCTATTGGAAATTCCATTCCTCCATTATTTATTTTTCCTAGGGTAAAGTTTCATGATTACATGATTAAGGAAGGACCTCCTAAATGTGTGGGATTTGCAAATCCTTCTGGTTGGATGAACTCAGAAATTTTCATAGAATGGATTAAACATTTTGTTAAATATTCAAACTGTTCTCAGGAATCTCCAGTTTTGTTACTTCTCGACAGTCATGAAAGTCATATTTCTGTTAAAGGCTTGGAGCTTGCAATTCAACACGGAATTACAATGATAAGTTTTCCTCCCCATTGCAGCCATAAATTGCAGCCATTAGATAGAACTGTTTTTGGACCATTGAAAAGGTTTTACAATTCTGCATGTGATAATTGGATGGTTTCAAACCCAAGACCAATGACCATTTATGATATTGTTTCAATAGTTCGAGAACCGTATACAAAAGCTTTCTCACCATCTAATATACAGACAGGATTTAGAGTAGCTGGCATTGAGCCATTCAATTCTGAAATTTTCAAAGATGACGAATATTTACCATCATCAGTTACAGATAGAGCTGCTCCAGATACAGTTACTATCACTCCTGTCAACAACATGGAATCTGAAATGATACCAGCACATGTTAATCACATAGAGTCTGAATTAACTATAGTAAATATTGAAACAAGTATTTTAAACAAAGTGTCAACAAGTGTTGCTTCTATAATCTCACCTGAGGTTTTAAAACCTTACCCAAAAGCATCTGCCAGAAAAAAAAATGTTAAAAGTAGGCAGTTAAAAACAAGGATCTTGACTGATACTCCTGTCAGAAATGAAATTCGTTTGTCAAAAGAAAAGAAAATTTTGAAGCAAACCAAAAATCAACAAAAAGTCTCCACAAAAGATAAGAAAGAAACTAAGAATTACTTGCTTAGGAATAAAAAACAATGTAAACCAAAAGCTGCTTCACAACTTGACTTTCACAAATGATGAAATATTCTTAATCAAAATATTGTACTTTTAACAAGTTTTGTAAACTTAAAAGTTGTATTCTTATTTCAGTCTTTATATTTCAGTTCTTATAAATTTCAAGTTGTTGTAAAGTTTTAAACGTATATAAAGCGGGTAGCTTATAGCTACTGTGATTTATACATTTTTTAATTAAAAATTAGACTAGTGGGTTTAACTCCTATATTTAAAAAATAATTAAAAAATTTAGATGTATTATATGTTATACAATATTACCCTTTGACTAAATTATTTACAAGATTTAGTTATAGAAGTGTTAAACGTTTAGATAATATTACGCATATAAGATCAATGTGCCCCAAGTCGGAGATCATAGTACCCCATAGTTTGGGGTACATTGATCTTTTGAGAGGGTTGTTTAAAAGTTAAAATTTTTCATATTTATCATTTTTTTAAATCAAAATATTTATATATTCCAAAAGCCAGATAGTTCTACATGTGTTTCGTAGTTAATAAGTTTTTACATCTCTTTCAGGTTCTGCGCAATTTTCAAAACACTGCTACGGCGATCAATGCGCCCCCATCTCCCCTACTCTAGATAAATCAAGATTACTCTCGATAAATCAAGATTACTCTTTTTCATTTGTCAATAAAGCTAAGTCCTTGATTATTTGCCTTAATGAAGGTCAAGTCTCCTTTGATTGCCCTTTTTATTCCGATTAATAGAACAATATCTGTGATTATCAAGATACTCAATAATGATAAAGTTGATATTCCAAACATCCTTTATTTTAATATTCTGAATATTCATATTCTGAAGAAATATACGGTAGAGTACCAATGGTGGAAATCATTGTTTGATAATTATTTTTAACTTTATCAATTATTACAATACCATCGTGAAAAAGTATAATCAGAAGGGTATAATTGAAAATAAATTTTTAATGAAGGTTTGTGCAGGTTTATAATTGATAGTTATAAGCTTTTTATTTTGAACCTGATTAATTTATTACGACTAATTCTGTACCTTTATCAAAATTATAAATTTTTAAGCGTTTTGTACTCTAATTGAGAACCAAGTGTAAAAACGTCTAACTAGCTTTGGGTGTGATTTAAAACTCCTGATATAAATATTTTTCCGAGTTTTTTTATAAAATTTTTTTTTATGGGTTTTTTAAAGTATTGAATGATTAGGAAAATTCTACTTTTAAGATTTAAGACTACTTTATACTACTTTTTAAAAAGTTTAATCTCATCAGAATTTAAATTATTACACCTTTTTAAAAACTTCTTTAATAAGAGTTCCAGGGTTCGTACCGTAAAAAGATTTTTTTTTATATCGTGAGGTAAATAGCTATATACTTTGTGATTCATATTCAATTAGATGTACCCCGAAAAACGTCCCATTAATTCTAACTACCGTGAAAGAAAACTAAAAGAATCTCTTAAGATAAATAGATTTAAGATAACTGAGAAATAGGTTGTGATAATTAAAAAGTTGAGGTAAAAAAAAATATTCTTCTATTATAGTAGCGCGAAATGTTGTCATTGTTAATTAAACTTTATATTGACGTTATCATTGGTGTTTTCTTAAGTCTATCACAGGCACTGATTGTCTGTTCTTGACGTCTGATAACTTACTTTATCACAGACTACTTGCTTTATCATTGATATCTAGTTATCTTATATAATACGTCTTTTATTATTCTAATCTTATTGTTTTCACCTTCAATTCAAAAAAAAATTTACAAATAAAAGAATGTTGTTTATTAGTTGACAAGTAGGATGTCTGATGTCTAAAAGATTAGGCACTTAATAACACAGTTTTAAAAATTAACTAACCATTGGGTAACAACTTAACTTTTTTTTTTTTCGTGGATTTTCTTTTACTAATTTAAATTAAAATGGGAAATTTAATACGTAGTTGTTTTTAAAGCATATTTTTCTCTTCACAATTTACCGTCGGTTTAGTTTTGTTTTGTTTTATGCCGATTATTTTTTGTTATTAATGCTTTTAACTTTTCCATTTTGTGTTGTTTTTCAAAATAATTTCTCTTTATTTTATCTTATATTTATAAGTAAAATTACTTTACATAAGGTTAATTTACTTGTGTCAATTAATATTTCAAAACTTTACAACACTTTACAACATATATGTCTCGCAACATGAACAATTTGCTACTAGTTTAATGTTGCAAAAGTTTAAAAATTTATTAGCTACAATTATTAACATTAATAAATAAACTAAAAAGTTATGAATACATAAAATACAGTACAAAATAGTTATAAATATATATATAAGATTATCAATGATGACGTATTTATTGTTTGAATGCATAATAAAAACGTCGTTAAAATTTTTTTAGATAAAATAGAAATTATATTAAAAGGATTTATTTTACATCTTCGGTAACCAATAGATACACAATATAAAACTTTATGTATAAGTTATTAACAACTCCGATATCTTAATAGTTCAAGCTTGTTAACTTATATGTAATAAACGTGTGTGAGTATATATATATATATATATATATATATATATATATATATATATATATATATATATATATATATATATATATATATATATATATATATATATATATATATATATATATGTATACGCAACAAAACATAAATAATGGAACAACTATAATTTACTATTTTAATAGCATTTTTTAAAAATTGATACATGTAAGTATATATATTATTAATAATTGATATCTATATAAATAATAGTATAAGTGATTGCACATTTTTACCAATACATGTAAATTTTTTGAATTCAAGTAATAAACAGTTATTAGGGAACAAGAACGAGAATAAAATCTTAAACTAATGCAAACTTAAATAATAATGCGTTTATCTCATGAGAGATTTTTAACTACTGACAGTTTTAATATTTGTCAATTTAGGTTAAAAGTTATTTCATTATTTTTTTTGGAATGAAATACCCAGTCGAATATGAACTGATAAAAGCAACACACAAAAGTGAATGTTCAACAGAATCACTATTTGATCTTTTGCAACAAAAAGAAAATGTTTTTCTTTACGATTATTTTGAAGATAAAAATAAGAGTGGTATAAGTGAGGTATATCCTTTTAAAAACGAAAATAAAGACTTTGAAGAAAATAGTTTTGCAATGAACTCAAGTAACATTGTTATCAGCAGCAACATTGTTACCAGCAGCAACATTTGCTTAACAAATAATCTTACTATTGCTTATAAAGACAAAAAAAACACTATCAACAACAACAACATCAACATCAACAATAGAAACAACAATAACAACAGCAACAATAACAACAATAACGACCACAACAATAACTACAACAAAAGCATCATCAACAGTAACAACAACAGCAACAACAATATTAATGGAAATCAAAACAACACAATTAACAACAAGAAATACAATAATAATGACAACACTAATACAGTAAGAAAAATATTTTCGCAGTACTCTTGGTTCACAGAAGATAATTATCCAACTAGTAATAGTTTGTCAAGTTTAACTATTTCAAAAAAAAAGTCTAGTCTTGGAGGTGGTTTGGATCCTCTTAGCATCAAAAAAAAGTTTCCTTTTTTGTTATACAACCAAAACAGCTCTAGTTCAGACTTGCATTCTACCCAGTTATCAAGGAGTTATTTTTTACAAACAATGAATGCATGCAAAAAAGAAGCTGTGAAAAAAAAAACTCTCGTTATTGAAAAAAAAATTTTAGAAATTCAATTAGAAGAGGTTAACAAAATAGGTACTTCTCTTTTTTTTTTAAACAATTTCCAACCTGCTCCTGAATCAAAACCAAACGAGTTTGAAGTTAAAAACTTAGCTAATAACGTTGCTCCGTTACCATCAGTTTTTTCCAAAGAAACTTCTTGTAAAAATATTCAGAAACAAAAGTTAACAGTTTTTGAAAATACTGAAACAGACTTATGGTTTAAAAATCAGTATTTAGTTCCTACCTCAACGCCAGTAATAAGTTTAGATGTGTCTCAACAATCCAAGGATACTGATTATACATTGAGTAACTCTCAAAGTACGTCACTAACGGATTTAAAGAAGACAATAGATAATGTAGACAATTTCCTTCGATTAAGGAATATTCAAAGCTATAAAAAAAACATGCTAAGCAATTGTAAATTTTCAAAAAAGTCAAGCCAACTTTTTAAATGGAAGTTAGAAAGTGTTAAAGACTTACTACCAATAATCATAGAAGAAGTAACAAACATTAACTCAGCAATCTTAAACATAACAAACGTTGATGTGACATTAAATGATGACGTTAAATTTGATAATAAATTTATTGAAAAACAAATTGATGAAAAGATAGAATACATAATACTAGAAAACTTATCACTCGTACCTTTATCAATACTGCTGTTCTCTGATTGTTCGGAAAAAGTTGAAATAAAGAAATGGACGAGGAAGTCAATAACTATTAACCAAGATTTAAAAGTTAACCAATCTCAGCAAATAATGACTATGAAAACCGTTCACTTTAAAGAAATGAGTACACAAGAATTGAGAAACAGTTATCAGGAAATAAAAAATAGTTTTTATGAAAACTTTAATACAAAAAAAAAAGCGACAGAAAACGACGTCAGAGCGCGACAGATATCGTCAGAGAGCAACGAATTAAGAACGACAGAGTTAAAAACTTTTCCGAAAACAATTACAAAAAACAGTGAAAATTATTTAAAAAATTACTCGATTAAATCTAAATATCCTTTATTGTTTGATTCTGCAAATATTCAAGATATTAATGATTACCATGGTTACTACTATAATGGCTTAAATGATGACACATGCGGTAGTGATTTTTATGAAAATCGTTATTTAGAAGAGTATTCAAACTTTTTAAATGAAAAGCAAAAAAATAATATTTGTGAAAGAAAAAAAAATGATCTTGATCTCAATCAAAAATTTTTAAACAATCTTTCAATAAACCAATCAGATTTTAGTGCGCAAAAAGAAACAGAGAATAACACCCCCAGTCTTCCACAGTGGAGTAGTCATATACAAACAAAAATATACAACAGCAAAATAGGTGAGGAGAAAAAAACTGATATGTTTAAAACAAAGGCTGACATAATAATAAAAACAAACGACTCACATGAAAATAATTTGTGTGAAAACTTCAATCATTTATTTGTCGATTCCTTCCAATCTAAAGCTTCTAAAAAAATAATACAACATTCTGAAAAATTTCATGAGGATAATGAGTTGCCAAAATATGAAAACTTGTACCTTAAAAACCAATATAAATCCATACTAGCGCAAAATAAAAGCGTATCTGAGGATATGGGCTCTAAGAAATTTGATGTTGCTAATGCTGTTGATGAAAATGGCAACTCGTGTCTCCACATAGCTGCGATAAATTGTGACATTTCTGCAATTAAATATATTTTGAGAAACGGAGGAAATGTTTTCCAAAAAAATAATAACAATTTATTACCTATTGATATGGCGGGAGACTTCAAAACTGCAAGTTTGATCTCTTCAGTGATGCTTTTTTATGGTCATAGCTAACTACTTTTTGTTTTTTCAAAAGCCAATCTCTATCAAAACTTACAGTTGCTTATATATATATATATATATATATATATATATATATATATATCAAAACTTACAGTTGCTTATATATATATATATATATATATATATATATATATATATATATATATATATATATATATATATATATATATATATATATATATATATATATATAACATTAAAAGTGAATAAAATACATTTATGTAGTGAATTTATTATTGTATTACTTAATTTAATTTTCTCTATTAATTAAATCTGTTCAGGATCAACAAAAATATGTTTCTTGAAATAAAAAACGTTTATCGTGGCTTTGAAACTAACTATAGTAGTAGAAAAATAAAAAAAATTTTAGTATGATTTATTTATTATGAAAAAATAAACATATTACGTACTGCTATTTTAATTTAAATACTTCTTTCATAATTTCCTATATAAATTTTCCAAAAATCTATAAATCTGCAAACTACCAAATAGCAAAACAACTTATATTTTTAATAATATATATTATATATAATATACAATATCAAAAATATATGCGATATATCGAATTGATGGGTTTAACTTTTGTGGATAAGTTAAGTGAAATGTTTATAAATATCGGAATTAAAAATATTATTTTAAAATAAAACTCACAAAACTGTATGTTTTTTGGTTCTTTATAATATTTCATATTCATAACATACAATGTCAATATAAAATATTAAAAAACATTTAATAGCATACCAAAATTGTGTATTTTTGTTTAACTTTGAGCAATAACGTCTCTCAAAGTTTATTTATATTAATTCTATTTTTTTTTAAAACATGTGCTAATAAAGGTATCTTCATCACTTACTATTGTATCTTTCTATTCCAAAGTTTATGTTCAGTCAATACAGGGCTCCCTAGGGTTGGGGGCGCCCGAGGCAAACGTAGTTTCAGCCCCCCCTCCCTCCAGTCATAGTCAGGTAGGCCTGAATATTAATAGAGGGTGACCAGCCCCAGGCCATAGTTTCCCCTCCTCCTCATAGGGATGGTCCTGAGTAAATGCATAACAAATAAAAAAATATCCGTTGCTAGGCATAGCAGTGCTTTTGTTATGGTAAAAAAAACTTAAACTGTTAGGGTGTTATTGCAATATTTGATTCTAAATTGCTACTTTTAGGACCTCTTTAGGTTTTGTTATTTGGTTCACTTGTTCTTAGCAAGTACAAATGAACCAAATAAAAAATAATTTGTCAAACACGCATAAGAAATACGCTTCAAATGCATTTAAAAACAAGTATTAAATACGGCATCTATTGAGTATCAAACCAGCATTTAAAACTCTTGTAAATAAGAATTAAACACAATAATTAGATATTATTCAATATGATGTTTTCTTGGTATTAAATGCACATTTAAAGCCTTATATGATACGAGTTATTCACGAGTATACGTTAGCCATTTTACCGACTAGAACACGTATCAGAAATACTTTTCAGACGCGTATAAAATTGTTTAAGTATTATGATTTAACCTGGGGAAGTTGGGGTACAGTGGATCAAGGGGTGCAGTGAACAAGAGGCATTTTCTCAAAGATCAAAAAAATTTTAATCTTGATAATGTAATCATTTTATGTGCTCATATATCAGCCATCTTTATTTATAGCTGTTACCACAAAATTTTTGACTTTTTGAACTTTTTGACCGGCTTTGGTAGGTAACTTTTATTTTTAACTAACTAAAGTAAATTTTCTTACCTTCCTTATATTTGTTATGGAGATCTTGGTTGAAATAATTTTAAAAGTTGAAGTTTTCATTCGGATATTTATGCTTCATTTTAGTAGTACAGCTTTTCCTTTAACAACACTCATGTCCTAAGAAATTAGACTTAAACTTAAATTGTTATGGTGGGGCACAGTGATTCGGGGTTCAGTGAATAGGTTGATTTACTATACCCCATTAATGATCTTAACGATTAAATTCACTCATTTTTAACAAACAAACGACATGAAAATGAATTTATTAGTTTTAAGTTAATTATAATAATTTTTTAGTTTTTTAATATTTTTGTAAGTTTTGTTATCAATAGTTTTTTTTTTTTCTTCTCAATTTTCAAAACGTCTATTTTTTCGATTTCGTACAAATCTAATTAATAAAAGTATGCCAAAACTATAGTGTACAGTGTCTTTATCCCTCAGCCTTATAGTTATTTGGCTATGCCCCTATTCACTATCATTAATTCACAGCTTTGTTTATTGATTCACTGTGCCCCAGTTCTGGGCACAGTGAATAACAAACTCACTTTAAACCTTTCTGTGAGCCGTCAGATAGTAAATATTTGGGTTTTTGTGATTTCTTATCATGAAGGACATATATCTCAATTCTTTCGCCTTGAAAAAAATAAAATACATGTTTTAACTTATGCTCAATTCAAAAAATAAAAAAATCCGATCCACTGTGCCCCAACTTCCCCTATACACAAACGCGCACACGCATTTGTTCTAAAAATCACAAAAAATATTAATACTTGAAAATTTTATCATATTAACTTGCGCAGTGTTCAATAAGCACATTTATATTATTGTTTTTATAATATGACAATAATGCATCCTCAGAATATACCGATCTATTATTTACCTTGTAATGTAAATATGTATCATTTCTTACAATTTATTACTGTTTATACTACTAAAAATACACTATGCAATATTCAAAAATTAAATTAATAGACAGATAATTGCAATCGAGTCTTTGAAAGATTTGACTGCACTTGCCTTTAGTATATTATAAAGAAGGACGATTTCAGAGAAAACATAACTTCAAATGTTTTTCGATAATTTCTCAAAATTCAACGAATCTGTATGGAAAAAAAAAAATTATTTTAAACAAAGGGAAAAATCTTGCTTAAAACTGAATGTATGTAAAAAAGACACATACCACATCCACACAAAACCTAAAGTTTTCAGTCGGGTTAGTGTTACTTTTCTGTATTCTGTAATAATTTGTCGCTAATTTTCCGTTCATCGCCATCATTAAAAAGAGAAATAATAAAGAACTTTATATTTTGTAAAACACTAACTGAATATGTAAAAACAAAGATTAATAACAACATAAAAATTTCTAATGTCCGTACTCTCGCTTTCGATAAAAACTAGTTCGGAACGGAACGGAATAAAAATCTTATTCCGACTTACGGTAAAAATCTGTTTCGAGAAAAAAAATCTTTCTCGAAAGTCGGAAATATATCGAATTTTTCGAGAATGTTCGTAATGTTTCGGCAATCATACTTTGTCAAAAAATTGTAAGTTTATCATTTTTTGTCAAACTTTTTTTTACTTTAATCCACAACATTTTTGAAGTAATTAGCTTATAGGATATAAAAAGTCTAAGGCATAAATTAACAATTCTAATTGTTAGTTTTTAATTCCACAGCTTTTTACAGAAATAAATAAAAATATTTTATGATAAAAAAATTTTATTTATTGTAATAATTAATCAGTGGAGCTAAAATTCAACTTTTTTATCACTTTTTTAATCTTTTATATCACTTAGAGGAACTCCGCATTTGAGCTTTGACCTTCTCTGGCTTTTGACTGGGTTTGGAACAAATCCTCTGGTCTAATGGACACTCTTCTTTTTTTTTGTTGTGAACCTTGTTCTGATGATTTCCTTCTCTATAGAGGTTTTGTGGTTGATGATGCTTCTAGTGGTTTACAAAACAAAAATTTTCTTCATCCTTTATATTTAACAAACTTAGAAACATTTTAATTTTAATAAAATTAAATAATATTAAAAATTATAAACCGACTAGAAATTATTATACAAAATTAAATTAGAATTAATAAATGTCTAGAAATTATTAAACAAAGATTACATCAAATTTTAATTTTTACCACAAAAAAATTAAGAAGTGAATTCAACTAAGGTTATTAATTAAAATAAAATAAAAATAAATCATAAAAATAAACAAAGGACAATAAAAAATTTGTTGTAAAATTTAAAGTTAAAAAAAAGTAAAATGTATTTAAAAACATAGTCGTCAAAAATGAAAATTTTTGTAAACAATGATTTTTTTCGAAAATACTCGAACAGAAATTTATAAATATTTTATTCATTTCAACGTTACGAAAAAACTCGGAAACGAGAAATAATAATTTATCGTTTCCGAATTTTTTCAGTTTTTATCGAAAATTTCTCGACATTACTTGTAAACCGGAATTTTATTCGACAAAATCCGGACACTAAAAATTTCCAATACCAATATACATATCAATAACAACTTTAACATAAATACAACAAATATAAAAATTCAACTAACAACATTAACGCTAATCAAAATTAGTAAGATTATTATGAATTTATTATCGCGTATATATAAATTTAATTATTATCAGTTATTTACTTTTTATATATCTTTTATTTTTCTAATTGAGTTAGAATTATATTAGAATTATATTAAAATAAATTTTTTACATATATAAATTACAAAACAATAACAAATTAAATTCCTATTATTTCGAAGATAAAGATTTTGAAAACCTTTATCTCCGTATCATTAAGAATAAATAAATTTATAACATAAAAAAAAAAAAGTAGTGATTTATAGATGAAAATTTTTATTATGAACTATAAAACTGATGTTATTAAGAAACTCTAAATGATCACTTTTGTTCTACAATACTTTACTTAGAAAGGATTTGTTTGTCTTTACTTAGAAAGGATTTGTTTGTTTATAATTCAAAATTTTGCGAATTTTATAATATATTCTAAATGGTTTGAAAAAATGGTTTATTAAATTGTTTAGCTACATGTGGATTATATTTTACGATTCCTAATGTGTTTTTTTAAATCAAAATGCATATGTATTATTTACAGAACAACTATAATATTTAAATCATCAACAATATGAAACATGTTATGAACGTTAAAAGTTACAAGTCTTACATGAATTATAGATAAAAGTGGTAAAAGGCCCAAAGCAACTGGCAATAATTAATTTCTGACATTATCATTCTTTATGTGTAAAGCTCTTATTGTTAAAGCAAATGCAACAAACAAGTTGTAAACTTCATAGTCCAAAATATTCTCTAACACAGAATTTCTTATACATAAGGTTGATAAAATTCTGTTGCCTTCTAACGTTCTCGTTTAAAAAGACCTCTTTGACATCTAGCAAAGTCAGAAGCAGTGGACCAGTCTATTTCCAGCGTTTGAATTAAATTTCAGTTGTTTATGAGCAAAGCTGATATAAATTTTAAATTTAAATTTCACATAAAATAAAGAAATTGAGGAGTCCATAAAATAAATTGCGCATAATCTCAATGTCAAATGAACAAAGCATATTTAAACTATTTATAAGCAAGCATACTATGTTCCTATTCTTGTGCAATGGGTAAATATTTGACCTAAAATCAGCATCAGTTATTAAATTTGCATTATCATTTGTATAAATACTAATTTTTTTAAAATATGCAGAAAAAGTACTCCAATCACACTCATTTTTTTTAATTGTGTTTAACATTCACTTGTTTGCATTTCATTTCAATCAGTATATTGATCCGTTTCATTTTTATCTTTTGATATCGACTTTACAGAGAGATTATTCCTTTAAATCATTTTTATTTATTTTCCAGTAACGGAAGACCTTCAAGTAACAATTCATTTAATGAACTTGACAACATATCAGGGCAAACTGTTTTAAATATATATCTTTTATCACATCTAATATTTTTGATAATAAATATATCTCCAGCACAGTTTGCTCTGATATGTTGATATATATCATAATGCTTTAGCAGAACTATATATATCGTTTTGCTAAAGCTATATATAGTATATATATATCGTTCTGCTCAAGTACTGCTCAAGTACCATTACATATATTAACATAACAGTTTAAATTGTAATGAAGGTATCGAACAACAACAACAACATAAACATATTTACCAGAAGTATAGATCAAATAAAAAGGGTTCGTTAGTACCTATTACCTATTATCATATTTATAATGTGATGACAGATAAATCTCCAGTAGAATTTGCACTGATGTGTTGTAACTGATAATACCATTTAATAATAGCATTTGGTATATGTGATAGTGCTTTAGCTGAAAGATATCTCTTCTTATAACTTAACAATATAATATTATATTAATGAACATATAATAATATATAATATCATATTAATAATATAACATATATTATTACATTAATCAAAACATCATTGATATTAGGTGTGTGGCATGAAATTTTTTAATTAATCAAATACTAGATTGTTACATATCATAAAAAAGAGCTTCATTGCAATATTTTAAAAGTGAAAAATTAATTATTAAAATCGAACAATTCTACGAAAAGTGTCGAATTTTCGATACACAGATTTGTTAAAGAAGCGGTGACCAAATTTAGTTTTTCTTAACTTTAAATGTCATAACTTTGTCAATTCTTATCAAAGTTCATAAAACTTGGTATCGAAAGAAAAGTGTTTAAGAGGAGAAAAATGATACATAAAAGAGAAACGCGTCGCGTTAGGAGGGCGACTATGACACTTTTAATATATTCTATATTATATAATATAGGTTTTTTTAAAGAAAATCTCAATTTTTTATTGCAAAGTTTGAATTTTTTTTCATTGTTTTATATATTATGTATATAATATTATTCAATATTATTTTATATCATAGTATACATATAAACATTATTAATGTTCAAAAGTTTATTATAATACGACCTCACCCCAATTAACCAGGTGTATAGCGGAACTCAAGTCAAAAATAGGCACCTAGTTTGGGTGAGTTAGTATGGTGTCTGTACAAGCTTTTTTTTATGAAATTTAGCAGGGAGCAAAAAAAAATAGTTTTTGCAGAAGTTTAAATATATAAGAAAAAAGTCTCAGCATTCCTACAAAACATACCCAATGTACAAACAACAATAAATTCATTATTTAACAAAATTTTGGTGGCCGGTTCTAGACAAGAATTCAGGAAAGCCTTTCTAGGAAAGAAACATGAAAATTCTTGCTATGATATAAAAAAATTGAAAAAATGATTACTTTTTAGGATAGAATAATTGAAGGATAGAAAAGAAGAAAGAAATACATATATCCTTTCTGGCAAAGGAAAATGAAAAACTTGCTAGCAAAGACTTTTTTAGGATAGAAATCGCACAAGTAAAAGTCATTTTCTTTCTAGCAAAGAAAATTGGAAAAACGTACTAGCAAAGAAATTTTAGAAAAGAAATTTTAAAAGCGTGCTAGCAAAGAAATTTTAAGTAAGAATTTGCGCGCAATTTGGTAATTACAGTTATGATTTTTAATTGAATAAATGTTAAATAAGTATAATCTAATCCTAACAAAATCTTTGTGAAATAATAAAGATTATCTGAAATTTCTGAATCATTCATCAGTGATTCACTTTTATTATAAATGGTAATTCTGTCCTAGCAAGTTTTTTTGGATTAATGAAATAAAATTCTGTCGTAGCAAGTTTTTTAGATTTATTAAATAAAATTCTTTCCTAGCAAGTTTTTCGCATTTATTAAATAAAATTCTTTCCAAGCAAGTTGTTTTCGTTTATTAAAAAATATTCTTTCTTTCTTTGAAAGTATTTCAAGTTTCTTTTCAAAATTTCTGCCAAAAAATATTGTTTTGTAAAAATTCTTTTCTAGTAAGGTTTCTTTATTTCTATCAAAAAACATTCTATTCTGAAATTATTCTTTCCTAGTTTTCTATCCTCATTTTATTCCTGTCTAGCATGGCACATCAAAATTTTATATAAAAAAAATTCCGTTCAAAAATAAAGTTAAACTATTCTAGTACTGAAAAAAAAAATTATGTTGATACAAACTTCTAAAATATAGCACAGCAAAACATGTTCATACCATACCACTGTTTAAAAGACTGAATAAAGCGTGGCACAAAATTTGGACAAAGAAAACGGTTCTATTAAGGTCGGATTTACGCTTATGTATTTATTTATTTTTATTTATTTATTTGAATTTTTATACTATATTTTTCTATGCAATGTTATATCCGAAGATATTGTTGGCTTAGCATAGGAACCGCCACAAATAGTCATTAAGACTAATCCAAAGTAGCGTCCGTTATTGGCCAACATTTTTGCGTATCAAAGCGCTACTCAAGCGCTGAGTTGGTGGTGTTAGGATTTGAACTCTTATCATGCAACAGTCCGGATTTTAACTTTTCTTTTGACGCTCTAGCCAACTGAGCTGGATAGCTCAGTTGGTTAGAGCAATTTTTGGTGGTTAGTCCGTTGATATTTTGCATATTAATATATGCGAAATACTTCAGCAGAACGATTTTAAAATCGAATTTAGAAATTAAAACTGAATGCGCATTTTTCTGGTATCAACAGTGGTATGTAATATGTGGTCAATACTCTAACTATTTACAATACCAAATGTTAAAAGTTAACACTTGTCGTTAGAAATGAAAAAATAAATAAAAAAATAAAAAATTTAGTATTATTGCAATAGTTTAGTTATTTAAAAATATATTTACGCTATACATGTTACTGAAAGCAAGCGTTAAGAAAGAAATTTCCTGCTAGTTTATACAAATTATTTTATGCGGGATTTTATTTCCAGCGAGTAAAGAACGTTCGTTGGACGTAAGAGCATCATATGGACTTGTGACGTTTAAAAGACGTTGTATAGATGTCTTACGGACGTCTGTGTCTGCTAGGTTTAAGCAAAATGATTTAATAATAATTCAAAGTCAATTTTCTCAGCAAGCTCACATTTGATTAAAATTAATGTCAATCCAAAAAGACATTGTTTTGTCATTGTTGATCGCAGATAATTTTTTATCTTTAGTCTACTGAAACTTTTCTCATCATAAGCAGATTTAAAAGGAAGAATCAAGTCGATTTTGTAAAAATAAGAAAGTATAATGTCATCTATTTCTCTATAAAAAATAGATGTACGTCGTTCATTTATATTTAAGTTGTCATTGCAGGAAAAATTGATGCATACACATCTTCAGAAGAAAGGCCGGCGCGAGTGGGGAGGGGTTTTCAATGTTAGTCGAAAGACAATAAAATAAACTATTAAAAGTCCTTTACAAATATATTTATACAAATCGTTATAACTGTGTAAACTAGGTTTCCGAAAAAAGATCACAAAAATTTTATCATCGGAACTTTAAAAAAAAATAAACAAACAAATTTACAAATACTATGTAAAGTATAAGTTACAATAAAGTAGAATATTTATAAAGAATCTTCCACATAAGCAAAACTGTTAGCAATATAAACTAGTAAAGACTGAGGCGGAATGAGGGGGGAGGGGGAAGGGGTTTGAGGATAAATTATTTTTAAATTATAATAAACAAAGCATAAATTTTTTAAAACATTGATTTCAAATATATTTAAAACTTTCCTTTCAATAAAATAAGGTTTACAATAAGAAAAACGATCAATAAAGTGAATTATGCAAGTTGCTAGTTTCTGACAGCGATAAAGCAATATAATTTACTTTTTTTAGTACATTCGCTGGCAATATTAGCATAGTTAATGTAACATTGAATAAATGAGAAATAAAGTTGTCTTAAGTTTTTCTTATTAAGATAACTTCGAGATTTGTATAAAACTTCAATGTTTTCAGAGACTTTGGTGCATACATAGTTAATATGCTGATTCCAAGTAACGTTTTTATCGAGATAAAAACCTTAGCATTTAATAACGGAGTCTCTTTTTATTTCAATTTCATCAATAAAGATTTGAGGCAAGTTTAAGGGTAAAAAATTTTTTTCTTAAGGTAATGAAAAAGAGTCCATTTAGTTTCAAAACTTTGTTTTGATTTTTGAATAGTACTCCCAGTTCCAGGCTAGCGTCTGGTTCACAACTAGTTGCAACAAGCACTGTCAGTAAAGGAATTTCCCAATTTGTTTTTGGTTTGTTAAGTAACTTCTAAACCACCTTAACACTTAGTTATTTATTCTATAATGTTATAGTTTTTCGAGAAGGATGTGATGATCAACCGTATTGAAGATCTTCGATAGATCGATAAGGATGCCTAAGGTATATTTTGTTTGTTCAAAAGATTTTCAAATTTCATTTACAAATTGGATAATTACATGCTCTGTAGAGTTATCCTTTTTTAAACCAAATTGATGAATATATAGTAGGTTATTTTTGTCAAAGTGTTTTTACATTCTGTTGCACATATTAATTATTTGGGGTTGGTAACCCACATTTTCACACATAAATGATTTCAACAATGTTGAAATCAGTTAATTTATAATTTATTGTTTTTCTCCTTTACAAAACAAAGCCGTTTACCATTTGCGAAGTCATTGTAATTTTATGAACTGTCTGTACAGTCTATTGTACAGTGACAAAATTACTATTAATTATTAATGTCTGTACAGTCATTGTAATTTTATATCTGTCACTGTACAGTCACAGTAGTTTTGTTACACCAAACTATGTTAAAAGCCCACTGACTCAGTACATTATGGTTATAAGAGATATTTTCTTCAAACTAAACGTCTCCATTTTGTTGTGGGTATGTAAACGATGGTTTGTTCTTAACTAATTTTCTATTTCCGTTTAAATAAATGCAGAATGCTGTAATGAATAGCATTTATTTTAGGGGGCCCAGTTGACCGACTTAGGGAGTACAAGGGGGAGCAGCTCACCCGCGCCTAATGCCGAATCCGCTACTGATCATAGCCACTAGGGCTGTTTCACGCAATGTAAAATTGGAAATAACGTCACGAATTTAGTAAAAAAAACAAAAACAGTTTCCGCATAAAACTTTGAAAACTTTGAAACCATTGTAATTTTTTTATTATCATTATTAATATTATTTTAATTTTTATGTATATATAAATTATGATCTCTTGACTGAACATTTGAACGTTGGGCAGCATAGATATATCCTTAATGCTATATCTATTTATAGTAGATATAGTATTAAGGATAGTTATATAGTTTTTGAAGTTTATCAGTTCTGATCATTTTACAAATATCTATTATAGCTTTAATAACAATCTGAATCTGAAAGATTATTTTATATATATTTTTTGAAGTATGTATATTCTGCTTTTTTGCAAAGTTCTGATGGGGATTGATGATTATGATGGAGTTTTATTATTTGAAACAATAAGTTAAATTTTTTATTGACTTTATCATAGCACAATTTTTTTCTTTCTAGTTCAGAATGTATTTTATCAATAATAGCATAATATGTATTAGTCTTTAAAGAATATCGAATTTCAAAATCTATTTCTTCTTTCTTTTTTTATCAGCAGTTAATTTTCTTTTTCTTTTGCGTATTTTTTGTGTCACTATTTTTTGATTGCTCTCTCTCTTCATAGATATCAAACATACTACTCAGATGTTATATATATCGAATTATCAATTCTAAAACTAAAAATATAGCATCTGTTAGTTCTTCAGATTTATGACCAGAGTTGGGTAAAAAATCTAAAAATCTTTCTACCTGACAGCCGTTCTCTGAACATACCAAAAAATGAATACAGTTAATATACATGGCTAATATTAGAAGTAGAATTAATACTGATGGAAAATTTTTTATTTTTTTTGTATTGTAATGACAGAAAATTTTATACAACCACTTGTTGTTTAAAACTATCTACCGTTATACCTATGCTTATATATATTAAAATTACTTATATATATTAAAAGATAGGTATGATCCTCTAAAAAATATAGTATCCTCTAAAAAGGATCAAACTGAGCAACGCGACTTTTTTTTTTACCAAATTAACGTTTTCACATAAATAATTCGCGCATAGTTATGTATAAATCGCAAGCGGACTTTGATCGCCTTTTTCTTCTGCCAACGATACACATAACTTTTATGAAGATATATATGGATATATCTTTATATATATGGACATAATATATATAGATAATAATATTAAAATTTTTGTGATAATGATATAAAATAACTTTTTAAATGACTTTCTAAGATTCTATCATTCTGATGGCTGGCGCCTTATCAAAACTTGGCATCTGGGGCCAAAGCTCCTCTGCCCCCCTATTCTCCCCCGTAAATACGTATCTGCCTACTGATGGAGAAAGTTATTAAAGTAAAAAATAGAAGTTAGTGTTTTTACTAATTTATATATATATATGTATATATATATATATATATATATATATATATATATATATATATATATATATATATATATATATATATATATATATATATATATATTTATATATATATATATTAATTTTATAACCACATGATCATAATCACATATTAAAATCAGATGTTGAATATAGCAAGTAAATGTATTTTTTTTAAACTAAAACATTTGAAATGAATGTATTTATGACAAAACTATATCTTTCAAAGTTTTTATTCTTTTTGGTTTTATAAATTACTTTTATTAGATAGATTATATGCGTCTCACTCAAATAAAAATTTACATAATTAAAAAAACTCAAGCATAAACTCATAAATAATAAAAACAAATTAAACCTTAACCTGCAAAAAGGTGTTGAAGTTTTAAAATGGTTGGAAAATCAAATGGTGGAAACAGTTGCAGCAGCTAAAGAAAAATGAATGACCTAACGTACCGTATCTAAAACTTTTAAGGTTCCTTAATGCACTTTAAAAAATTATTTTAATTAGAGTTACTAGATGCCCGGGTTTTATAGAGGAAAATACAGTGCCCAATAGGGTGTGTCATATTATGACACACCCTATTGGGCACTGTATTTTATGACACACCCTTTTCTTAAAAATGTCACTTATCAGTGACATTTTTAAGAAAAGGGTGAGGTTTAACATGTTAAATTCAGAACTATCAAAACATTTGAATTTAAATGAGTTTAAGCTACCAGGGAATTGCCTTGAAAATTGCCAAAAATTGTGAATTTTTGATATTTTCATATTTTCAGGGTTAATTTCAATATTTTAGAGTTATATCTGCTTTACAACAACCTTATCAAAAGAAATTATAGCAGGATAAGCAAAATTCGTTTAATAGTTATTCTGTTTCAGAAATTTTGGTTTACAAAATACTTAAAAATTAGTATTTTTGCAAAGTTTTGTATGTACTTTTTTTTTGTATGTTGTAATTTAACTTACACATTTTATTTGATGAATGGCTACACACAAAACTTTATTCAAAAGTATTTTGCTTTAATATTTGTTATGCAAGTTATATATATATATATATATATATATATATATATATATATATATATATATATATATATATATATATATATATATATATATATATATATATATATATATATATTTATTTATGTATTTATAATATATATTTATATCTTTCTAATTTTAAAAATTACTAGATAAAAAATAATATTAAAATGGTTACTGGAACAAGATGGAAAAATGGTTCTTGTCTACGTCAATATTTGGGATCTGGAAAAGAGTTGCCAACAGCTGAACTGCCAACAATGAGAGATGTCCTAAGATATGTTTTTTTTTTAAGAGAAACAAGCAAACTAAACAGAAGAAACTATTGTAATTCTGAGTTGATCCGGGATATTTATAATAAACTTTCAGAATGACAAACGGTCAGTGTTTTATTTGTGCCTCCCGTAATTTGTTTAAAGCATAATTTGGTAACTAGACTTAAAGACGAATGGAACAAAGCTAATCTAACTTCTCAAAACAAAGCAAGTAAAGTTATAAAACAAAAGTTTAATTTCGTTATTGACAAAATATTTGACTTGGTGGAGTGTAACTGTAAAATAGTTCTTTGTTCTGAGCAATGCTGTCCTCCTGACTGTAAATTTGGTGCCCACATTACCTGCATCTGTCCTAGGGAGAGAAAAATACCAATTATTGAACTGGTTTATATAAAAGGTATGAGTGAATATACAACAATCATTATAAAAGTGCTAGTAAAGCTGAATATCAAATTTAATAATATTTACTGATCTCTTTGATTATTTAAAAAAAAATATATTATTTTAATTTGTCTAGTTGTAAGTAAAATGTTGCTACCTTTTTTTTAGCCCAATGAGAAAAGATTAGATCTTTTAGTTCATATCAACCTAGACCTGCTGATTTGATGGAGTCCAAAAGGTTCAAAAAAGTATAAAGTTGCAAACGAAGAAGAGAAGAAGAAAAACAAACGAGAGAAAAAAAACACGCACATCAAGAATAAAATAATACTCAAAATGAACAAGATAACGAACATAAAGAGTTTGAATCTGATGAAAATGAAATTTTTTCTATTCAAAAGCTTTGTACAAAATATTTTTAAAAATCTAGAAATTATGAAGATATCTCTAATATTGCATTGGCCAGTATTCTATATGGTGTTGGTTTAAGAGCAACTGCAGTCATAGCTACTGTAGCATGGGTAGATGGAGGACTTGTATCCCAAAGTGACACTAGATTAATAATAGATCACAGTAAAGTTTGGAGAGCTAGGGATAAAGTAATAAACAAAGTTGCTATTCAGTTTGATGATTATTGCAATAAAGAGATTATTGACTGCATATTTTTTGATGGACAAAAAGATCTTACCAAAGTATTTTTAACTGTAGATAGATCAGTCAGACAGTATCCGGCTAAAGTTAAAGAAGAACATTTACACTATTTGTTCTGGTGATGGTAAGTATTTATTTCATTTCACTCCGGCTAAAGAAGCAAAAAAGAACCAAGCTGAAATTATAGCAGACAAGACTATTGAGTATACTGCAATGAGGAACATTAATGTACACATAAAAGCAATTGGTGGAGACTCTACCAATGTAAACACTGGTTGTGAGGGAGGAGTAATGCACTTTATGGAGCTGAAATTAGGGCGAAAGTTAAATTGGATTGTATGTGCTCTACACACCAATGAATTACCACTCAAACGTCTAATTAAATTGTTAGATGGAGAATCTAAAAGCAGTAAAAAATGAAGTGGACCCATTGGAAGCTTACTTGATGAAGCTACCAATCTTGAAATTAACTCTTTTTTTAGTAAAGTTGAAACTGGTAAGCCTCTAATTAACTTAAGTAATGATGTGGTTAAAGACCTTCTACAGATCAGTATTACGGCTATCAAATAGTTAACGCTATACGCAATGGTCATGTTCCTCAGCAACTAGGACTTCTTGAAATTGGCCCTGTTAACATGGCCAGATGGCTAACAACAGCCAATAGAATATGTAGAATTTGGGTATCTCATTATGGTCTTCAAGGCGATGTAGCCCAACAACTTCTTAAACTAGTCGAGTTCATTGTAGGAGTGCACTTTCCTGCCTGGTTTAACATCAAAGTTAAACATAGTTGGACAGAAGGACTAAAACATGTTCTTTACCAGCTTAAGTTGCTTCAACACCAGTCACTCGACATTCAGAATATTGTCATTCCAACTATTAAGCGATCTGCTTGGTATGCCTTCTTTGAATCTATTCTTCAAACTATGCTTTGTTCTGAAAATAAAGAGGAGAGAAGTTTCAGTGTACTCAAAATTCTAGAAATAAGAGGAGAAGGTGATGAAAATGAACAACTAGGAGATCTATCTGTTAGACCAAGAGGACACTAGATATCAATACTTAGGCAATTTGTTTCAAGGATCTTATTGATTGGAATGAAGCTTTTGAACCACCTTTGACTTGTTACATGACAACTAAAGACATCAAAGAGTATTTATTTAAATCAATTATTGTACCAACTGGTGTTGCCTCACTCAAGCTGTCGAAAGATGTGTAAAAAAAGTTACCCCGGCATGCGAAAATATTTTTACAGAAGAAAGAAGAGATGGTTGGATTAAAGGACTAGAGTTGTCACAGAAGTTGATGTCACGTAATCTATTTAAACAAAACCTTATTGGCTTGACAATGTTTAAGAATTAATCTTTATTGTACTTTATTTTAATAAATGCCAGTAAATGTTGAGTGGATCTATATAAAAGTTTTATTTTTAGTTCCAAAACAACCTAATTTTACAGTTTCAGTGGTTAGCTGTGGGAGGGGGCAAACCCTCTATTTGTTTTTACAAAAATATTTAAAAAAAAAAAAAAAAGAGATGAGGTTTTTTTACGCTTTGTAAGTTTTTTTTTTTTTAAATACTTCCATTTTTTAAGTTTTTACCTCCCCCTCACCCCCGGGCTTTTGGTGAAATAGTCTCACTGACTCCCTGATAGCTAAAACTTTTTTTTTAACGGTTCTGAACTTTTAATATTATACCTCACCCTTTTTTAAACTATGCAAACTAAAGTTCAAAAAAAAAAAAAGTATGACACACCCTAGTGCCCAACCAAGCGGACAATCCATTCAAGAATGACCTACCATCAAAAATATGGTGGTCTCTACTGAAAAAAAAGACTTTCAACTCTTTGACTTCCTGAGTCAAAGTTCCTGAGAGTACAGATGCTATTCGCCATTAGTGCATGGGCAAGGACAAGGTTTCTATTTATTTTGGTGCACTAAAGGAAGCTTTGGATGAAGTGGGCCTTAGTTGCAAACCCCACAGGCACAGGGTTGAGAACCCCTGCTTTGTAGCATACAATGCTTTCAGAAAAAGAAGAAAAAAACGAAAAATAAAGTTTGTTTTTTGTTGTTAAAATATATTTATAAATTTTTTTTTTGTTACTAATGTTGATACTTGTTTTACGATGGCAAAAGTGATGTAATAAATGTTCTTTAGTATCTACATATTAAGGCCAAAAAAATATTTGGTTGGTGTATGTACTGATTGCGTCACAGATGGCTATAGTGTATGGTGCAATAGAGTAGGGTGATTCAAATATCTCTGCTATAGAGTAGGGTGATTCAAATAACAACATTTTTGAAAAATTGCTGGCATCTCCTTAATGTGTTTTTTTTAATAAAATAACATTGGATTTGAAATTTTTTTGAATAACATATATTTTTAGCTTTGCTACCATTCCTCATTAAACGTTTTCCAAATGATCTTTAATTATTTATTTTAATAAAAAAATTTTAAAAATAATCATAATTTAATAAAAAAATTATTATTTCAAATTTTATTGCATGAAAATTAACAATTTTTAACAAAAAATGAAAAAAGAGCATTTTTACAGGTTTTTTTTTTTACAGGGTTGATAGGTTATTAAACTAAACGTAACCAAATTAGGTATTAGTTTTAAAAAGGGAAGTAAAACAAGAGACTATTTTTACAAATTTAACTAAATCTTTTATGTAAGTTTTTTTTTTTTTTTTGTATAGTTGGAGTTACTCTTTGAGCTCATTTGTAAACTACTTTACATGTATATTTGTGTTCTGTCTAAATCTCTGGCGCGGTGTTGACTCACTCGTAAGCTGCTATTTGTATGTTTGTGTTCTGTCTGAACCTCTGGCTCGGTGTTTACTCTCCCATAAGTTACTTTATCTATGTTTATGTTCCGTTTAAATGCTTAGTTTAAATGTTTAAATCTGCTTTGATGCAGAGTGAGCTCATTAACTAAGTAGTTACTCTAACTATAAACCTACGCTCACCTTTATCTTTAGTATTTTATTAGATGTAATATTTTTCCTAATGAATTTCGATTATATCTTATTATATCTAATCGTAATCATTTTTTTTAGAAAAATGAAAAATGCCTGCTAGAAAATGGCATTTGTTGGCAATTTTTAAAAACTCCTGAGATCATTCTTACCCCTCCAATTATTGTCCGATCAGTCTTCTTTCAGTAATTAGCAAGTTCTTTGATACACAAGTTTCTCACATCCGATCTCAATAATTTACTGTCAAATAACTTACTATCAGACAATCAAAACGGTTTTCAATCCTCTCGCTCTACGGCTGACTTGCTAACTGCTGTGGCTAAAATATTTTATCGTGCGTTAGACGGAGGCGGAGAGGCTAGGGCTATTGCTCTTTACATATCTTAGGCTTTTGAAAAAGTTTAGCATGCTGGTCTTTTCCATAAGCTTGTTTTATAAAAAGAAGTATCTGGGAAAGTTTTTGAGCTTATCAAATCATTTCTTTTTAACCGCTTTATTAAAGTCATCATATTAAAGACCAAAATCTTTTTCATTTCCAATAACTTCTGGGGTACCTCAATGTTCCATCCTTGGTCTTGTTTTGCTTCTTATCAACATATATAATCTTCCCGACAGCCTTACACCTAAAGTAGCTATTTTTTCTGATGACTCAACTTTTTACTCCTGTCTTGAAAAAATGTTTTTCCCTTTTGATTGCTTGGAACAGTCAGCCAATCTTAAATCTGATATCGCTTCTGTAACAGATTGGTGCTCACAGTGGCTTGTAAATTTTAACTCTTACAAAACCCAGTTATTTACTTCAATTAACTATTGGAATGTTGTCAACATTACTATATATATAATGAACGACAACCCTCTTGCTACTTTTTAACTTTTTTTCTTCTTAGATGATTTTTTTTTTTAGTCATGAATCTTTATTTATTTATTATTTCATCTGTTTCAAAAGTAAAAAGCTTAAAATATTGAAGTTTTTGCCAAATGAGTAATTAAAACATCAGGTGAAAATATAAATTTTCCAATAAATATTGTTTTTTAAAATATCATATCTCAAAAGTTCCGTAAGAGTTCCACCCTGAAATGACTTTTTTATCCTAGGGGATAAAAAAGTCATTTCATTGTTATCATGGATAACTAAAAAAAAATCAGCTGGCTTAAATTTCCCGAAATGGATTTATGGGCATAAGTATAAAAAATATAAATCCCACCCCCCCCCCCCCCCCCAAATGAAGGGGTTGTAAACTTTATGCGGTCATTACTTCTGAGCGCCATAAGATTTTTTATGAAATTTGAATTCTATTGATATAGTTAAATATTACTTTAGGTTTTGAAAATAATTATGTTTAAAACACTGTCCCCCTCTCAAAGGGTTGGGGGGAGGGAGCCGTTATTTGGGTTCTTCATGTTCCCAAGCTCCAATAACCGAAATATTTTGTAACACATCTTCATTACACAATAGTATTAAAATAAAATGTTTGGGAGTTCACACCATGTCTGAAAAAGTGTTTTTTATCCGTATTTATTGGATCTTGATTACCGATGTTGTTAGCATGATGTGATTATATTATGTTAAATGTTACATGACGTCTAGCGGTTTGTAATTAGATTGGATAATTGTTAAAATGTTTTGTGTGTAATTGGTAATGTGTTTATACGGTTAATGTGAAATTTTATGCATGTTTATGTGGGTTTTAATAGTAATTTTTGAGGTATGTGATTTAATATAAATTATGATTAGAATTTATGAGACACAAGTTCTCGTTGAATTAAGAAAAGAAAAAAATTTAATCTAATGTTGTGTTCAGTGGCGGCGTTAGGGTAGGGCCTGGTTGGGCGATGGCCCAGGGCGCCGAATATAAAGGGGCGAAACTAATTGGTTATTTTACCATTTGCCTTTTTTTTGAATGGGATTAAATTGAGCTAGGGGCGCCGTAGAAATCTCGCCCAGGGCGCTGGTAGTGCTAAAACCGGCTCTGGTTGTGTTAATGTGAAAAACTTCACGTAAGGAGGATTGATGTTTTGTATAAAAGCAAGGAAGTTGGAATTAATAATCCCAACTTGTGCTCTGTGGTTGATGAAGAAGTGAAGAATAATATGAATGTTCACAACTTTAAAGATTTAAAAGGGAAGATTAAAACCTTTCTTGCGAAGCTCAAGATCATGAAAAGCACGGAAGAACCATCTCTCGACTTACGGAACGTCAAAGAGAATGGTTGGCGTTAGAACTGTACCCAAGACCTGCTACTCCCACATCAAGACCAGGAAAACGAGCTACACCATGGACTAATAGTTTAGAGAGAACTAAAAGGAGAAAATAATCCAGGTATATTAAAATCTGTAAGCTACATTTTTGGTTGCAAATTTTATATAAATGAGTACATTTTTCTAAAAATACAAAATATTTTTTCAGTTTGATTAGTGACCTTTGTACCAAAGAACTTGCCTATGCTGCTGCGTTGACGGCTAAATCAAGCCAAGGAAAGGCAGGCTTTTCAAACGTTTTTAAACATTCTGTCAAAAATCCAGCTCTAGCCAAAATAATTATTAATAATACAAAATCGAATCCAATAATGATGAAAGCAGAAGAGGCCCTTACATTAAAGATAAATTGTGATCTCAGTGATTCACAATATCAAGTTCTTAGAAACTCTTCACTGAAACAGAAAGCAAAGATATACCCTTCTGTTATAGTAATTCTTATTGCAAAATCCAAATGTTATCAAAAAAAAAAAGGAAAATTTCAGAAACATCTGCCAAGTGTTATGTTCAGTCAATGGTGAACCACACTTTATCAAGAATTATAAATATATCTAATACAGAATGTCTAGATGGATCGGAAACAACTGGAAAATTTCAGATGAAATCTAGAATGGATGGAGCCTCATTTCAAAGTGTATACAATCAAAGGTTTGATGACACAGATCTTGCAACTGGAGTTGAAAACGAAAAATCATTGTTCCAAACTGCAATTGTTCCGTTGAAACTGGAAATAGAAGTCATCACTGTATGGTCAAACCCAATATCTTCAAGCCCCCACTTTTGCAGGCCTCTTTTCCTGCAATACCAAAAATAAACAAAGGTGTCAACAAGAGCTGAAAAATTAAATCGAAGGGAGCAAATAAAAAGTCTTTAAGATTTTGAACTTAAAATCCCATTATAAAACTTCAAAGCTGATAGTGAAAACCTATCTTTGATACATTATGCCACCTACACTTCACAAGGTTCTAGAACATGGATTTTTAATTGCTGTGCAATTGGATCTTTCCATTGGAGCCTATTCTGAGGAGACTCAGAAAGCACAAAATAAAACCATTAGAAATTCAAGACTCAATCACACATGCAAAATATCTATAAATAATGTGATGCGTAACCAATTCCATAATTCACTAATAAGGAGCAGCCCTGTGATCTATTCGATTGCTTTCAGGAACCCCAAGATATTTGCTGGTTGAAACCTCGATCCTGACGTACGGGACCTCCTCAGAGGAGATGAATAGTTGATTTTTTCTAAATAAATGTTTTCTTTTTAAATTTAAACTTTTTCTTGTAAAAATTCACTTATCAGTATATATAATCAGGGATTACATATTAATGCTTAAAAAATAAGGCAAATAATTTTTTCACTTAATAAATATTTTTAGAATGATTTCTAGAATCTGAAAATTTAAAAAAATGGCACCAAAAATTTGAGGGGGATAAGAGGAGGGGTCTACAACTTGAAAAGTTTTTAATTGCCCACTTTTTATGTTTGTTTTTGAATCAGAACAGTAATTTAATAAAAATGTTTATTACTTAATAAAATTTGGAGTTTTAGCCACTTTTTGGTCATTTTGCTTCACTGAGCGGCGTGTAAAAACTATAAAACTTAAAATTTCTGAAATTAGATGATTATCATAGAGATAATGAATATTAAAAAGTCGATATTTTTATTAGTATGAACTACTATTAGTCATTAGTTAAAAATAAAGTTATATGAGGTTTTGCCCAATAGCTTTAAAATTAAAGGTAGGACACATATATGTATTTAATGAGAATACTGTAATTAGAATATTGACGTCTGTATTTTAATTACATTAAAGAATAATAAGGCATATCGCTCTGTTCTGTCATCGTTATAAAAGTCGAAGCAGAATTTTATAATGATAAAAAGTTTAAAACCAAATCATTTTCAAAAGTTTAGAATTAATCAGAAGATAATATAAATGACAATTTAGCTGTAAAGAAATATCGTAACAGTGTAAAATTTGAAAATGATAAGTATACAATAGAACTTCCTTTTAAAGAAAATCTCCATTTGTTAAGTGATAATTGCGTTTAAAAAGATTTAAGTCGTTAGAAAAATTATGTATGAATGATGCAAAATTATTTGATTTGTATGTTACGAAGGAACAAATGCTAAATGGAACGGTTGAACGAGTTTTAAGTGTTCATTCTAAAGTTGGATTCGTTTAATTTTTTGGGTTAAGTCAGGTAGCCCCAGACACTTGAGGAAAAAATAGATCCTACGCGTGTATTAACAGAAAACTAAGTGTCAAAAGACTTTTTTAAATATAAACATTATCTATCAAATTACAAACAAAAAAATAATTATCGTGCACCATAATAATATACAAAACATAAAAGAAAAAATGTTAGATTAGGTTAGCCGGAATATGAACTTTACAGGTTATAGAAACATTACAGGTTATATTTAAAGAAACATTAAAATAGTTATTTACATATTTCATTTAAGATGCCATTCAACAGCAGATTCAATATCAGCATCTTTATTTCAAAACGCAACGTGCCATATTTCTTGAAAGTTTCTTAAAAAGGTGTAAATGCCATAATTGCTATTATAACAAATGCCACGTAACTATTGTTTAAAGCTAGGCTATAGTTTTAATAAAAGTTTTTCAAAATATGTAACTATTTAAAATAATGTAAGCAACTTGAGTATCAAACAAATAAACATCTTTCTCAATTAAATGAAACAACATATATTGAAGAATAAAAAAATTTCCTAAAATTAACATTGAGTTCTAACGCTTCTTCTACAACAACAACAAAAAAACAGAACAAAAAATCAGACCTGGCGGATACTGCACAGTAAACTAATTTTCTTCTTTTTTTTTTTGCTTTATATAAAATAAAACCTTTGCATTAACATATGTAGGTATAAGAAGCTGCTTAAAACATCCCCAAAAAATATTAAAATAATACTTAAAAGCGCTAATAGAAAATGGGATATGCTTTTATACAATTTGAAAATAAAATAAACAAAAAAAGACGAACAAATTAAGGCATGCATACTACTGATTTTATCGTATATAAATAATTTTGTAAAACTTATATATTTTTGTTATACATTTTTAATAATGTGCTTTTTTATTATATCATTATATATTGAAATATACTATAGATTTCAGAAGCGAAAAAACTTCGACAAGATAAATTTAAAAAAGCCTTGGTTGATTTTTATTCTGGAACTGAAGTCGGATCCAGTCCATGGAGTTTCATTTTACAAGCCATATCAAATAAATAATCATATGTCTCGCACCTAAACGATACAACTTTTTGTATTTTTAAATTTATTAAATCTAATTATAATATTTATCAAATAAATACATATAATCAAATTACCTAAATATACGATAAACAAAATCAAATAATCGGGATTTTCAGGAATATTTCCCAAAATAAGTCGTACAATGGAACGTCTGTTTAGTCACAATAAGTAATCTAGCATGTGTAACAGCTTGTATGTGGTAGAAATACTTAAAAACTAAAATTACATTATTTTTGCACTCTCCCACGACTCTCCCCATACATATACACCATGTCTTCGTACGAGTACGGCATTCGTTTCAGGATATTTCAGCATAGCGTCAGCCATACTATCCTATAAAAATAAAAATATATGCACAGTCCAAGCTTAAAACAGTAAGTAAAAATGCATATATCTATATATTTATAAATTAAATTTATTTAGAGTGGTACCCCTCCTACCAAATAAACAAAAATCAAGGAATGAGTGCTGATTTTTATCAGAGGAAAACTGACCAGGTTTTAGACAAGATAATTATTCAAATCGCTTTATGAACGGTGTAACTCTCACAATTTTTCTTATCACACTCTGATTTACAAACAACGAGTTAAATGAGAGAGAAGCAATATAAAAATATTATGGTACTGTATTTTATTTAATATCCAATTTTTTAGCAAATTTATATAGTAATGTGCATTATGTAATACTAATATTAAGGGGGGGTTCCAAAATTCTGTATTTTTTGTTTAGCCAGTTATTCTTTATCAACTTTTTTAGAAAAGTTTGAAAAACAATTCAGTTTTTTCTATTTTTTTGTGGTTGGCCATCTACTTCTATTTAAACATTTTTAAAGATATAAAAAAAAAAAAAAAAAAAAAATATTTAAAAGAAAAATCTTTGCAGCGGTTATTTTGCGAATAAAGTTACGCAACTTTATGTTAAAATTTATGCAATTTAAATTTTGATTGGATAAATTTGAATTAAAATGAATAATAGTTGCGTTAAAAAAAAAAAAATGTAACAAAACTTTTTTTGTTAAAACGTAAACTTTATAAATACTTAAAAAACAGCTTTTGTTTTACTTTGCAAGAGAATACTTTGCTTCTATTATTGTTAACTAAATTTTAGATATCAATTAAAATTAAAAAATTGTAACAAGACGTAACAACAAAATAGTTTTAAATCAAAATAAACAAACTCCTTTAGAAATTCTCCCTGTAGTTGATAAATTTTATCATACAAAGTTGCCTTTACTCAGAGATGTTCTTTCACTTGTCTTTAACGAAGTCAACAATAAATTATCTTTTGAAAGTGCTTGTCGAAGAGTTGCAAAGTTAGTAGAAATTCATTGGACAGAACGTAATATCTACACGATATCATATCAGGTCATTTTAAAACGTCTGCAAAGTGAAATCAATGAATAACGCTACTTAAAAAATGTTGACAAAAACAAGCAAGGTGGTTTTTTAAGTAGATGTATTTCTATGAACGAATCCCTTAAAAAACTTTTTGACATTTTCTGCTTCAATCCACAACGTCGTGAAAAGTTAGAGAAGTTTTTCGGTATTTCAATGAATGCTGAAGACAACTCGTATTTAGAAAACATACGCGGGAACAGGAATTTCACATGTCAAAATGTTGATAAAAACTTTCCATCAAAAAGTTATTAATGACAAAGGAAAAATGGAGGAAAAGATAAGAAATAAAACAGCAGTTTATCAGACAATATACGTTGATAATGATGATAACGAGTTAAGTGAATTTGAAGACGAAGATGAATTTCTTGAAAGAGAATTAACAAAAAAATGAATATCAGTTCTTTGAAAAAGACACTGAACCAATTAAAAAAAAGTGAGTTATGTTTGTCGATGTAAGTGAACCAAAACTGCCATACATGACGAGATCAAAACCAAAATTAATATTTGAAGTTTTCACAATACTTATGTTCCACCTAATGTGCGACAATCAAAAAACTTAGAAAGTGATATCTACCATGCATGTGCAGAGTTAGATGGAGAATGATTCTCGATTAGGGAAATGCAAATTGCACTGAAAGTAACCGGCAACAAATTTTTAAAATAAAATGGAAAATTCCGGGTGAAACTGACCGTATATCTAAGTACGATAAAAGTGATTGTGAAGCTATTGAGAACACATTTATTGATTCTAACACACTTCCAACACGCAGTGCCATACGTAAAAAACTAAAACAGATGCACGCGTATTCTCTTGGCTTGATTGCAGACAGAGTCGTTCAAGCTAAAAATAGTGGCGATATAATAACTCGCGCAACTTACTCTACCATAGAAAAGCATGTTGGGACCTTTGCACCTTCTGGTTTACATATTAACCGAGAATATTATTTTCCTTTGCCTACATTAGCAATTGCTTCAGAAACTACAGCAAATATTGCAGATGGAATAAAAACAACATTCGAAATGTAACAGGAAGCTTCAAAATACACCTCAGAAGAACTATACCAGAAGGTAAATGTTCATATGACTGACAGTACTGTTCATAATACAGATATCTAAAATCACAGCTGATATACTCGATAGAGAAATTCCTGCTGGTCAACTGATTTGCACTTCACATTTCACATACAGCTTTTTGTTATGACAGAGCTATTAAAAAAGTTCTAAACCAAATTGAAAATAAAATGAATATGGATAACCTTTTCAAAGGCTTTCAGTTAGATATATCTAACAAAAGTACGGAAACGTTATCCTTAACCTTTCTATCATGGGTACTAAACTTGTTTGGTCCGAGTTTTATTCAAAAACCATGGAATTATCATAAAGAATTTAAAACTTTTATGCAGTGTAAAAACAGATATTTTCTTTTTGAATTTAAAGATGTTCGATTTGAATGTCTTTTGAAATGTTCTTCTATAGTTTGCTTTCACTGGGATGACTTTAAGGAGTTTTTAGACCAACATGAATATATCACAAATAAACTTGTTTGTTTAGTCCGAGATTCTATGAATTTTGATTACATTATAGTTACTTTAGTCGTGGTAGCAGCTTTTGGAATGCAAGTTATTTCACCACTTTTCTGTAAAACTAAAGGTAAAGCCACGCCTTCTAAACTGCAAATATTCTTTAGCAAGATGTATGCAAGCTTATCTAATGATATCATAAATGAACAATTCTTTGAATTTAAAGAGCCATGTATTCAAGGAGTATCAAAGAGATTTTTTGAAAATCTCATTAAAGAAGATTATGACTTAGAAGTTGTTGATGTAGTTCGAAAATACGCATTAAAGAACTTTAATGATTGCATTATTCTTGCAAATATAGTTCAGCAAAGTTTAGCTATAGTTCTTCAACACCATAGAGGAAAGCATTATGGGATTGGAGAGAAAAAATGATCGATTACCTGATGAGTATAATGTTTTTAATCAAGTTGTTGGAGTTGATAAAACAGTTACAAATAATATTGAACTTGAGCGACAGTGTTTTCACATCAACTCCCAATTTAAAAAATATTTTTTGCAACAATAAAACTAAACTACCACTAAACACAAACCCTGGCGTATACCAGCTAAAATGTTCATGCGGTTCGATATACATTGGTGAAACTAAATAGAAGGTGATATCGAGATGTAATGAACACCAGAAAAACAGCTTAAAAGAAAAATGGTCCAGTTCGGGTGCAACTGAACATTCCAAAACATGCCATGGTAAGTTTGATTGGTTGCACCCCAAAACATTATCTGTAGCCCCAGAATATCGAACTCGGAAAATCAGAGAGTCACTCGAAATAAGCAAAGCTAGGGTTCAACAGGAGTTGAGAAATGGTGATATGGTTCTCAATCGGGATGATAACTAGACAACTAAAACCTGGGGGCCATTTTTTAATAAAATCTGCTGACGTCAGTTATTTGAGAAAAATTTTTTGTATTATATTTTGGCTTTTTAGTGTTATCTTTTTAACGGTTTCTTTTTGCTATAACGATTTCTTTGTATCTATTTTATTTATTATACCTGATGACGCTGATCACGATAGATCAGCGAAATATCGAAATAATTGTATATTATTAAAAAAAAAAATATATTAAAAAAAAGTTTATACGCAGCCGTATTTATTGAATTCTACCCATATATATATATATATATATATATATATATATATATATATATATATATATATATATATATATATATATATATATATATATATATATATATATATATATATATATATATATATATATATATATATATATATATATATATATATATATACATACACTACAATAATATATATATATATATATATATACACGACAATAATATATAAATATATACACTACAATAAAAAAAAATACCTTCAAGTCTTTTTCAAAAGGAGTGTTCTCAATTATCGGCACAATTAAAAGGTCATCATACCTAATATGTATGTATGTATGTATGTATATATATATATATGAATATATATATATATACATATATACATATATACATATATATATATATATATATATATATATATATATATATATATATATATATATATATATATATATATATATATATATATATATAAATATATACATACATTCATATATAGTACCTAATATGTATGTATGTATATATATATATATATGTATATATATATAGCAATATAAATACATACATACATACATATATAGTACCTAATATGTATGTATGTATGTATAAATGTATGTATGTATGTATATATGTATGCATATATATATATATATATATATACAGGGCGTTAGCCAGAAATAAATTTTATACTGCATTTTTGTCGTATTGGGAATTTTTGTTGTTGTTATTCTAGAAAATGTTGGGAATTTTTTTGGAAAAGATCCTAAAAAACTCAAAAAAACACTCTTAAAAAAAAAAAAATCATTGACTTTCGGGAATTTTAAGCCCATTAGGAATTCCGCGTTATACGCGGCACCATTGGGCTAGCTAACACCCTGATATATATATTTATATAGCAATCAATCAATTAAAAAATTTATATATATATATATATATATGTAGTTCTATAGATTGTTTCATTTGGGAAGTACAAAAGGAAAAAATGATTCTTACGCCAACACATACATCACTTTTAATTACTTTTGACTTTCGTCCAACATTTGCGTGTTGTCAGAAAGTTAAAACCATTAATTTAATTACAAATTAATAGTTTTTCAAAAAACTGCAAAAAAACAAATTTAATTGACAACAATATTTTTAAAACATTCTGAATGTTTTTAACAATATAAACAATGCTTTTATTTTTATCTTTTTTAATGTAAATCATGCACGGAGTGTTGCTACATCGACTATCTTATAGCCTGACTCGCAACAAAGTGCTGCTACATCGACTGACAAATAGCCTGACTCACAACGGAGTGCTGCTATATCGACTGACAAATAGCCTGACTCGCAACGGAGTGCTGCTACATCTACTATCTTTTAGCCTGACTGGCAAGGGAGTGCTGCTACATCGACTGAGGGTTTGGTTGGGGCAGGCAGTCTATCAGTTAATAATAAAAAAAAATTCCGGTCTTGCATTTTAATTTTTACTTTTGTCAACAAAATACGGAAAAAACTTTCTGACAACATATTAGAGTTATATATATATATATATATATATATATATATATATATATATATATATATATATATATATATATATATAGCAATCAATAAATTAATAAAAAAATATTTCAAAAGGAGTGTTCTCAATTATCGGCACAATTTAAAGGTTATCATACCTAATATGTATGTATGTATGTATGTATATAAGTATGTATGTATATAAGTATGTATATATATATATATATATATATATATATATATATATATATATATATATATATATATATATATATATATATTATATATATATATATATAGCAATCAATCAATTAAAAATTTTTTTTTTAAAGCATTATATAAGAACAAGTTACTGAATGATCATTTATCTATGAATGAAGTTATTCTCAAGATAAGATAATAGATAAATAAAATAGACAGTAATATTTCATTTGAATGAAACTACTTATCATTAAAATACAGACTTAGTGTTTATGTACTCGACAGATGTTAGAAGTTTTTGTTATGGCCGACAGGTGATGATTTTGGGCAACCAGCAAACTTTTTTTCAGATTATTTATGTTTGTTTTTTATATAAACTTTGCACACTTTTTTAACTCTACCGATGAAAATCAAATTATTTGATTTTAGAGTTAACCACAATGGGTTATTTTATACATTTTAAAAATTAAATAACTTCAAAAAAACATTTCAATCTTAAAATAATTTATACATTGACTTGAATTAATAACTATATTCATATTATTCAATTAAACTTTTATTTAGTTAAATATTGCTAAGTTCTTTAGCACCATCCAAATTGACGTCCAAATGTGTTGAATACTGTTAAAAATGGTCTAGAATATTCCCTGTTTAAATATATATATAAACACAGATTTTTATATGAAAACCTAATAAACAACAAATTTCTTAAAAGGTAATATATATGTATACATATATATATATATATATATATATATATATATATATATATATATATATATATATATATATATATATATATATATATATTAGGGTGGTGCTAAAAACAACTTATTTTAAAAATGTCAGCTGACAACCCCTAAAGTATGTCATGTTGGGTCTCAAAAGAAGCAAAATTTTATAAAATTTTTAAAAATAACAATTATTTAAAAGAAAAAATTGTTATTTTATAGTAAATTGCAAAAACATGACCTTTTAAACTAAAAATAAAAAAAAGTTTATTTTTTTAAATTATAATTTCAAAAAAATCTTAAATAATAGTTTTTTTATAAAATAATTGTTATTTTTAGAATTTTTATAAAATTATGCATCTTTTGAGACCCAACATGATATACTTTTGAAAAACTTTTGTTTTTATAATATTAGGAACCTGTTTGATGTATAAGGGCCTTGTGGCACCTGTAAAAATATTTTTTATTCAAAAATTTTTTAAATCCAGTATTATTTTATTATATAAAACACATTTAGGGGTTGTCAGCTGACATTTTTAAAATAAGTTGTTTTTACCACCACCCTAATATATATATATATATATATATATATATATATATATATATATATATATATATATATATATATATATATATATAGATCTATAGTTTGTTGGCTTTGGGAAGAGCGGAAGGAAAAAAGTGATTCTTACGCCAACACATACGTCACTTTTAATTACTTTTGACTTTCGTCCAACATTTTCGTGTTGGACGAAAGTCAAAGCCATTAATTTAATTACAAATTAATTGTTATATAAAAAAACCACAAAAACGCAAATTTAATAGACCAGAATGTTTTTAAAAACATTCTGAATGTTTTTAAAACATTCTGAATGTTTTTAACAATATAAACAATGTTTTTATTTTTATTTTTTTTAATAAAATGTTTTTATTTTTATTTTTTTTACTGTAAATCATGCGCGGAGTGTTGCTACATCGACTATCTTATAGCCTGACTCGCAAGGGAGTGCTGCTACATCGACTGACAAATAGCCTGACTCGCAAGGGAGTGCTGCTACATCGACTGACAAATAGCCTGACTCGCAAGGGAGTGCTGCTACATCGACTGACAAAAAGCCTGACCCGCAAGGGAGTGCTGCTACATCGACTGAGGGTTTGGTTGGGGCAGGCAGTCTATCATTATTAAAAAAAAAAAATTCCGGTCTTGCATTTTAATTTTTACTTTTTGTCAACAAAATATGGAAAAAACTTTCGGACAACATCTAAGGGTTCTATATATATATATATATATATATATATATATATATATATATATATATATATATATATATATATATATACATATATATATATATATATATATATATATATACACACTTATATGTTGTCTGAAAGTTTTCTTCCATATTTTGTTGCCAAAAAGTAAAAGTTAAAATGCAAGACCGGATTTTTTTTTTTATTAATTGATAGACTGCCTGCCCCAACCAAACCCTCAGTCGATGTAGCAGCACTCCGTTGCGAGTCAGGCTAAAAGATAATAGATGTAGCAGCACTCCGTTGCGAGTCAGGCTATTTGTCAGTCGATATAGCAGCACTCCCTAGCGAGTCAGGCTATAAGATAGTCGATGTAGCAGCACTCCGTGCATGATCTACAGTAATAAAAAAATTAAAAAAAACATTTTATTAAAAAAAACAAAAATAAAAACATTTTAATAAAAAAAATAAGAATAAAAACATTGTTTATATTGTTAAAAACATTCAGATCAATTTTTTGTATTGTTAAAAACATTCAAATTTTTATATTGTTAAAAACATTCAGATCAATTCAATGTTTATATTGTTAAAAACATTCAGTCAATTAAATTTGCGTTTTTGCGGCTTTTTTAAAAAACAATTAATTTGTAATTAAATTAATGGTTTTTACTTTCTGACAACACGCAAATGTTGGACGAAAGTCAAAAGTAATTAAAAGTGACGTATGTGTTGGCGTAAGAATCACTTTTTTCCTTCCGCTCTTCCCTAAGACAACAAACTATATATATATATATATATATATATATATATATATATATATATATATATATATATATATATATATATATATTATATATATATATATGTATATATATATATATATATATATATATATATATATATATATATATATATATATATATATATATATATATATATATACATATACTGAAACACTTTTAAACACTTTTAATTTTACTTTTTTTTTCTACTTTCTTTTTTTGCTCTCACTCCTATTCTTTTAATAACTTTAACTGAAAAAAACGTGACAGAGAAACAAATTAATGCGTAGTAATGCATTTTAATTTTAAATTATTTTTATTCTAAAAAATAGCTTCAATAAAAAAATGCCTAATATCAAGTTTTAAAAAATTAATTTTAACCAGTGGTTGAAAATTCGAAAAATTGAAACTTTCCTCACATCTGATTTTCACATAGAATTCTTTGTAAAGAATTTATTTTGTTTTATAAGTTCATTTGCAAGCCTTTCCTTTTTTCTAAATATTTATTTCTTTCCATCTTTTTACATTGTAAATATATCTTGCAAGTATATATAAATACAAAATATATCTAAGCAAATCTCTTTAAGTACATCACTTGTTTGCATAACCTAATTCTTAAATCAACATCCACACCTAATATATAAAACCAGTGACATCTTTACCTGTAACTTTCGGAGGTAGATCCCTTCCTGATACCTTTTATCATTTCTTGATGTGTAATTTTAAACTCGCTACCTGTGTACAACAAGGTTGCTAGTACTGCATTAGAAGAATGTGTATGTATAACAGCACCACTTCCTGTTAGGTCATAATATTTTGTCATTAGGTCATATATATTTTGTGCATGAAAATATTTTCTGTTTGTATATATATATGTATACGTGTGTGTGTCTGTGTATATATAATATATATATATATATATATATATATATATATATATATATATATATATATATATATATATATATGTTTGATTGTGTATATGTGTGTCTATATGTATGTACTTATAGACACACATATACATATGGACACACAGACATACATATATACATATGTATATATACAATTTTTTCAACTTTACTATAACTATTTAAGAGCATTAAAAAAATTATTACCCCTCATTTTATAAGCACACATAAACAATGGCTGACACTGTGTCATCTTTAATTTTTTACTAAACAAGTTAAGATAAAATATATATCTTAAATTCTTACTTTAAATTTACCTTATATATATAAACAGTATAAAATAAATATAAACAGCATATTTTTTACTTTCCATGAGATGGCGTATGAATAAAGTTTTCATCCATGTCTTGAATGAAAAGATCATTACCCTAAAAATAATAAATTATTAAAAATAGTTAAAATCACATTAAATAAATAAACACACTAAGAAAATTTTTTGAAAAAACACAAAAGTAAATTTTACACCAAGTAATTTTTTTATGATATCAAGGAAAGTGAGTAAGGTTTTTAACGTTTTAAAACATTTTTCAAATTATTTATACATACTCTAGCAATAATTTAAGCTAACAATAGGATTGGACAATAATTTAAGCTAACAATAAAATCGGACAATAATTTAAGCTAACAATAGGATTGGACAATAATTTAAGCTAACAATAGGATTGGACAATAATTTAAGCTAACAATAGGATTGGACAATAATTTAAGCTAACAATAGGATTGGACAATAATTTAAGCTAACAATAGGATTGGACAATAATTTAAGCTAACAATAGGAGCCAAAAGCTATTTTAATGGCCACCCTACTACACTGTGCAAATAAAAATCTCTCTCAGTTTCTAAATCAAATCCAAATTCAAAAAAATAATTTTTGAAGAAGAAAAGGAGAAAAAGAGAGGGAAGCTTTACCATTTATGTAAATAATATAATAAATTTTTTTTCTTATAATATAAGGAAATGCTAATATTATATTATACTAATATTATATTATATTTATGTACTAACAATATTAAATAATATTCTTTATATTTTAACTAATATTATAATTCTATAGACTAAAACATTAGTTTAGTTTATTTTATTAGATTTTTTTCGATGAAGACAATATTTTATGCCATCTTATAATTTTTAAATTCATTTAGGCAAATGGGGATTAGGGTGGTTCAAAAAACAACTTTTTTTTAAAATAGTCTGCTGCACTTAACTAAATGTGTTCTGTGTAGGTTTAACACTAGGTTTAAAATTTTTTTGAATAAAAAATATTTTTAGGGGTGCCTTAAGACCCTTAAATATTTGACAGGTCCCTAATATTTTGAAAAAAAAAGTTTCTCTAAAGTATGTCAACCTGGTACTCAAAAGAAGCGAAATTATATACAAAAACTTCAAAAATAATAATCAATTTACATAAAAATATTTTTTTCAGATATAATCACCTAAAAACTATTGTTTTTTAGATGAAAATAAAAAAAGTCAACATTTTTAAGTTTTTTTAAAATAATTTTTTTAAACATGTGATAGGCTGAAATAAAAAATATTGAAAAAAAGATGATCAAACTATTTTCCAAAAAATCAAATTTAACTTTTGTAATTCTCACCTAATCTTAGTGTTCACTTTATGCATTAGGGGTTGTTCATTAAGTGTGTATGGTCATAGAGGAAGAGGGTCTACAAACAGCATACAAAAGCGTAAGAGGAGGGGGAGGTAAGGGTTCAATATAAAAGTACATATGCATAAATTTATAAAAATATTCCTAGGTAATGCTTGCTTTTTCTAATTTATCACAATTAAAAAGTACTTTTTTTTTTTTTAAACATCTTTGCTTCCAACAAGGCTGCAAGCAACCACTAATTAAAAATGGAAGTTACTGGAAGGGAAAAGATGATGATTGTAGAGCAAGATAACGATTGACAGATGACTTAAAGGATTGCAAATTATATGAATCAGGAAAGCAAGATGAAGACAGCAAATTCCAAAGAGCTGATGTTCGAGGAAAAAACTAGACAAATAAGCATTTTTGGAGCATTTATGAACAGTCACAGAATAAGTATGAGACTTAATTGAATGACGAGTAACATAAGAATGAATTTTAGTAGATGGCACAAGAGACACTAGCTCTTTAGAGCAGAGCCCATTATAGTATTTGTAGAAAAGAGAAAGAGAAGCAACATTACGACGATATGATAATGGTTGGAGGTTGGCTGCAAGAGCAGGTCCAACTATGTTTACAATGCATTTTTGCACCTTGTCTAAAAGGGAAAGGGCATCATTAGAAGATCAGCCCCAGATATGGCAACAGTATTCCATACAATGCCGGATTTACGATTTATAGAGATAGAGAATAGAATCCGAAGTAAGAAAGTGTCGAGCACGATAAAGAGATGCAACCTTAGCAGATGCAAATTTTGCAACTGATTTGATATATGGTTTCCAAGAAAGATTGGAAGTAAGAGTTAATCCTAGAAGATGAAGAGTAGATGACTCATCGAGTACATCACCGTTCATAAATATAGGAATATCTAAATTATTGCGATAAAGATTGGCTGAAAAAAATTGAGTTTTATCTGTATTGAAGTTCACTAGCCACTGTGAGCCTCATGCTGTAGCAGAAGTGAGATCCTTTTCAAGCACAAATGCCCCCTCCAAGCAATCAGAGAGTGTTGGTTTCTTATCATGACAAAAGTAAATGGTAGTATCATCAGCAAACAATGCCACCTTAGTTGTGAGAATATCTGGAAGATCGTTAATGTAAATTAAAAAAAGTATAGGGCCAAGGATAGAACCTTGAGGGACCCCTGAAGTTACATAATAAGAAGAGTGATGTCCATTTGAGGACAACTTTTATACTTCGATTGGAAAGGAAGGATTCAATAATTTTAAAGGTGTTGCCAGATACACCATAAGAAAAAAGCTTATGGAGAAGAACAGCATGCCAAACTTTATCAAAAGCTTTTGAAATGTCAAGAGCGATGGCCTTAACTTCTCCACCTTTATCTAATGCATGATAAAACCTATCAGTTATTACTGTTAGAAGAGTCTAGCCAGGAAATCACTTTAGATACAGAAGCTGGAGTTTTAATAACCTTGTTATTAAACTTTTTATTAACAAATTTATTAACAAGTTTAACCTTAAATTTGTAACCTTAAATTAACAAATTTAACCTTGTTAAACTTGTTAATAACCAAATGCTCTTGATTTTCTGCATAATGATACTAGTTTGCCAACCAAAGAGTGTATGAATAGAAGAGAGGGTAAAATATCACCCTATGCAGACATTTCTGACACCTTATAGAAGCTGATACAAGATTTGACAACTAAAACTCATGTTGAGCAACTCAACATGAATTTAGTTGTCAAATCTATGCAAGTCGCTAAAAAAAGGCAATTATTGATTTTTATCAGAAATTCTAGATTTCTTTTGTTCTTTTTAATTCTAGAGTTCCAAAAAAAAAAGTAACTATCTAAAATAATAATAAAATTATGTTTTCAAAGTCACAGTGTGTTTTCCGCATATAATAATAAAATTATATTTAGAAAGTCACAAGTTTGTTTTCTGCATTTTCTATTATTAACTTGAACATAGGAAAAATGCATGAGCATTTAAACAAATTTATTCAGGAAGTATTTAATTAAATACTTTCTAAATAAAATGTAAAAAATTTTATCGTTTAAAAAAAAATACTATTTTGATTTTTGATTTTTTACAAACTTTATTTAAGGATTCAGAGATATAGTGATAAAATTAAATTTTCCAAAAAAATACTTTGACAGGCCTTGTCAAGAAGCGTTACACAGCTCACAAATGTCGAAAGTGTTTAGTTAAGTGAAAACTTTTTTGTAAAAAGAAAACAGTTAGGTAAAACCCTCTTTTTTCGGAATATTTAAATTATGTTTAAATATCATTTACGTGATGCTAATTTAGAAAATATTAGAATGTTTTTTTTAAAAGCATTTAATCGCAACTGTGAAACTTTTAAAGAAACAAATTGTTTTATAAAAAAAAATTAAGTCAAAAAGACTTTAAATTATATGAATTTTAAAAATTTAAATTTAGTTTTGAAGGAAAGTAGTAAAATGTTGCATATAAAATTTAGCTTCAAATGAATGTAAAATAGTGTTCTCAATTTTTATTATAGTGTTTGAGGTCGGCAAAAAATCCCCGACCTCATTTTAATGTTTCATGGTCAAACCTTTGTTTTACATTTTTTCTACTGACCTGATGCCAACCTCACACAGAATAAGGTCAGCAAATTATTGCCGACCTTATTTTTCCTAATTCTGAGGGCTGGTTTATTATATATTTACATTACATTTAAATTGTAAATAACTCAATTTTTGAAAAACATTTATTTTAAATCTTATTTAAAATGCTCTCTGAGAATACTGAGAACATATTAATAAAGAATACATCAACATTAATAAAGTCCAGAAAAATAAAAATTTTAATTTTATATCTACGTATCTAAGGTTTTAATCTTTTAGACTACTGAAATTTTTTTAATTAAATACACCTCCATAGCCCAGAGAGCTACTAAGGTAAAGCTTTTTTAATTATAAACTTTTAAACATGAACCGTGATTAACAAGTTTGTTGAGCTAAGAAATCGTGATTAATCAAACAAACTGAGCTGAGAAGTTAATAAAATACCTCAACTAGTTCTTTTTGAACACCTGATGGTGCCAAGTATATTTCATCTCTAAAAAGAAAAACATATTTCTAAAAATTTTGAAAAAATTATTTATGCTTCTACAAGCCTTTCCGGGAAGCGCGTGCGGTCGCACACCTCATTTGTCCATATTTAAAATAATTTTGTTAGACACACTGATAAGGACTGAAGTTCCCGAAAAACGGTTTTTCGGTTCTTCGGTATTTTTCAGGGAATCGAAAGGAATCGAAGGTTTCGGTTCTTTATCAGAATAAGAATCGAAAAGAACCGAAGTTATCGGTTCCTTATAAAAAAAAGGAATCGCAAAGAACCGAAGTTATCGGTTCTTTATCAGAATAGGAATCGAAAAGAACCGTAAATTGATTACTCACCTTTTTTTTAATAATATACTTCCGTTATAATCAATATTTTCAATTCTTTTCAATATTTTCAATTATTTCGGTAATTTCGATTCTTTGTAATAAAAACGGTAAATTTCAATTATTAATTAAAAAATCATTTTTATTGTAAAGAATCGTTTTTATTACAAGTACGTTTTAATAATGGCGTGCAAAATTAAATTCAAATTCATTCAAATTTAATTTACCTCCCCTAAGGGATTAATTAAAAAATCGTTTTTATTGTAAAGAATCGTTTTTATTACAAATACGTTTTAATAATGGCGTGCGAAATTAAATTCAAATTCATTCAAATTTAATTTCCCTCCCCTAAGGGATTCCCCTTTACCAGTATAAATAGTGGGGTTTTGTGAAAATCTAATCAGTTACAATTTATTGTTTCACAAACAACTCTTACAAACAACAACAACATTACAATTTACAACAATGTCTCAAGTTAATAATGCAATTTGGAATTACTTTACCAAACTACCAGAAGTGACAGTGAATTCTGTCACCAAAAAGAAAAATTATAAATCAAGTTGTAATCAATGTCAAGCAGTGTTAACTTGCTGCCATGGAAGTACATCAGGAATGAGTAAACATTTAGGGTAAGTAATGTTTTTTCAATTTTTTCGGTAATTTCGATTCTTTTTAATATTTTCAGAATTTTTGCAATTTAAGTTAATATTAAGTAAAGATTTACTTTATAAAAAAATAAAAAAATAACAATAGTTCTGAATAATTAAATAAACATAAGCACTGATTATTATTTATTATACAGTAACAGCTAACAGTAATACTGTTTGTTACATTTAATTTAATATAGCACCATCTATAGGAATTATTTCAATTTTTTCGATTCTTTTCAATATTTTCAATTATTTCGGTAATTTCGATTCCTATCCCTATAATTATTTAATTTAAATCTTTTTTTATACAGATCTCAGCATCCCGTTCAAGCCATAGCTTATCTTAAGGCAAAGAATGACAAGGTAGTGCAACTGGCTGCTGACAGGGTGGAAGTTGAAAAGGAGCTTGATAGATCTTCAAGTTTGAGAGGTTTCTTTCCAGCCACAACCACTAGTAAAAAAAGGGTGGATAACCTTAGTAAAAAGTCTCCACCATCCAGTCAGCAAGGTGGTCATGAAAAACTTCAAGTAACTCTGGATGAGTATGTTAAGGTGAGAAAAATATTGTAACTTTTTAGTAGCTTAAATAATCGTTTTTATAACATTTTATTGTTTTTATTTGTAAATATTTGAATCAAAATCAAGCCCAAATTGGTAAATTGAGAAAAAATATTTCTTTAAAAAAAACTCGGATCTTTTGGGCGCCTTTTGGGCCATGCAGAAAATATTTTTTTTCTCAATTTACCAATTCGGGCTTGATTTTGATGAAACTAATGTTAGAAATCTATTTTTATATTCAATTAGAAACTTTTGAGCCCTTTTCCAAATTTATAATATACTTTAAAGTTTAATAACTCTGTAAATTAATAAAAAGTTAAATTTCCACACTAGACAACAATTTAATGATTCCAAATTAATGTCCTTTTTGCTCTAAACTCAATATTAACAAAGTTATTGAGGTTTAAAGTTTTTGATTTGACCTGTCACCTAACACGTACATGTAGATTTAGTAAACACGTGTTTTTCAAACATTTCAAAACTTTAAAGGCTTTTAACTTTAAACTTCTTTGTTTTAATAGATAGAATGATTAGCACTGTCTCTAGAAACTGCAACAACTTACCCATATATATTAGGTTGTCAGGTCTTGTTTAACGTAATTTCGATTCCTTGCGGTAATTTCGATAATTTCGATTCCTTTCCATATTTTACATTTTTTTTATTATTTCAGATAACTAAATGGGATTCACAAAGCAGCTGTCAGCTTGATTTTGATACAGTTCTCACTCTGGCCTGCATCATGTTAAATCTTCCTTTCAATATTGTGGAAACTCCAGGAATGAAGTTGCTCTTGAACTATTTGGCATCAAAAGCAATCATAAAAACACCAAAAACACTTGCTACAACAAAGCTTGACATGATTCATCATAATGTTGAAAAGGCAATAACCAATCAACTTGAGGAAGAAGTACCAGAATGTGAAAGTGTAGCTTTTACATCAGATGGTTGGACTGCAAAAAATGGTGATCCTTTTGAATCTCTCACACTCCATTACATCAACAGTGATTTTGAGTTGAAAAAGTACAGTTTGGACTGCCAGGCTCATTTAAATAGGAAAACAGGTCCTTTACTTGCCAAAGGATTAGACACTATGATTTCAAAATATGAAGTCTTGGCAAGGCCTGACCTAGAAAGAACATGTGTGACTGATGGTGCAGCTAACATGAAGGCAGCTGTCAGTTTATCAACTTTATTGGACAAGCAATTGGCGTGTGTTGATCACATGTTGAACAATTGTTTGAAAGACACATTAGAAAATGGTGAGGTTAAGGTAATTGTTGATAAGTGCAAGAGACTTGCTCAAAGGACACATCAAAGCACTAAGGATTGGTATGAAATCAAACAAGAATGTGAATCTCTAGGGTGTAATCCAATCAAGCTAATCCAACCAGTGCAAACAAGATGGAATTCAAATGCAATGCTGTTCAAGTCAGTGTTAAGAAATGAGCAAGGTTTGAAGTCTGTCAGAGATAACAGCCTGAATGCAAACTTGACAATACTTATACCAAGTGATGAAGATTTTCAAGTAATTGCAGAACTTCATCCTTTCTTGGCAAAATGTCAAGAATACTCAGAGATTTGGTCCTCAGATAAAACACCTACAGTTCACAAGATCCAGCAACACCTCTTTTCATTGATTACTATGTGCCATAGGACAGTTACACAAAATACTTCAGGTAAAAAATATTTTTTTGTGATTCTTTCGATTCTTACTAATAATTTCGATAATTATCAACAAATTTCGATTCTTTCGAATAATTATCAACAAATTATGCAATTTTGATTATTTATATTTTTTTTCTCTTTTCCAGGTTCAAGAATTGCTAAAGATGCAATGACCAGGTTTATAGAATACTTGGAAACTAGGATTCCAGATAAAGGCACTGAAGTTAATGACTTTAATCTTGCAAGTGTGTTTGATCCATTTTATAGAGGTTATTCTATCACATTAATCAAGGGCAACAAAGATCATTTAGATGGAATAATAGACCAACTGGTAGACAATCATCCAACTACCAGAGAATACAATGAGGCTTATGAGGCTTCATTACCTTCTGCACAGCCAAACTTAGATGAAGATATGGATGATTTTGAGAGAATGGCCATGGAAAATGATGGAAATGATGCACCAACTTTGGCAGGACCATCAGAGCCTCCTCTAAAGGTAGATATTCATTTTTATTAATAATAATTTCGATTCTTATAAATATTTCCGATACTTATAAATATTTTTTCGATTCTTTGCGGTAAATTCAAATTCAAATTTTTTTTTTAGATGGAATTTAAGAGGTACTTGTCTATGCAAAAGCCAGCTAAGGATGTGAAGGTTTTGAAATGGTGGAAGGTCAATCAAAAGGAACTGCCATTACTAGCTGCTATGGCAAAGAAGTACTTGTGTCCACCAGTGACTTCATGCTCTTCAGAAAGGCTATTTTCATTAGGAGGAAATATTATTAGTGATAAAAGACACAATATGAAGCCAGAGACCCTTCAAAAAATAATGTTCATAAAAGAAAACTTTCCACTAGTCAAATCAAAAATAAGGTCCTGGGACAAAAAATGCCCTGGTGAATCAGGCTATCAGTCTCAACCTCTACCATCCACCTCTCAAGATCAACCTCTACCATCCACCTCTCAAGATCAACCTCTACCATCAACTTCACAGACTCAACCTCTACCATCACCTTCTCAGACTCAACCTCAACCATCTCCATCTACACAAACTCAATCAACCAAACAGACAAAAATGAAAAGTTTTTTGAAACCAAATGAATCACAGTCTCAAAGTCTACTACAAAGAGCTAAAAAAAGGAAACTTGTACTTGAATCACCAATGAAAAAATCACAAATGAAAAAAAACCCTATATATGATGCATCTAAAGATTTATTTAATACTGAAGCTAGTGATAGTTCTACTAGCGTAGCTTATAGCAGTGCTAGTAGTAGTCGCAAGGGTAGCAAGGACAGTGTCACTGATCTCACTGATAGTGATTTAGAATAACTGTATTTTTCAACTGTATTTCAACTGTATTTTTGAAAATAAAAATTGAAAAAATTCAAGTTTTTCAATTCTTAGTAACAATTTCGATTCTTTGTGGCATTTTCGATTTTTTGCGATATTTCCCGCTAAGAGCCGAAATTGGAACCAAAATTTACGGTAATTTCGATTATTGCTTAAAATTAGTAATCGAAAAGAACCGAAGTTATCGGTTCTTTATCAGAATCGGAATCGAAGTTTACCGTAATTTCGATTCTTTCTTAAAATAAGGAATCGAAATTTACCGAAATTTCGAATCTTGCCTAAAATAAGGAATCGAAAAGAACCGAAGTTATCGGTTCCTTATCAAATTAGGAACCGAAATTTACCGAAGGAACCGTTTTTCGGTAATTCCAGTCTCTACACACTGACCACAGCAGTTTGCATCTTTTAAGAGTGGCTTTCTGTAAGAATCAGATAGAGCTCAACTTCAAAATCGCTAATCTTTTAATATGTTGTTGCTATTCATACTAAAAGCTCAATTCCAAAAAATTTTTTAAAAATATTAATTGGTTCTCTAGATATTAGATGTCAAAGTTTGACTAAACTTTTGGAAATATTGATCAAATGGTGTCGAAGGCATTTTTAAACTTAAAAAAAAAACAAAGTAAATACTTTCCAATGAGTATTCCACTTGATTGTTTTATAGCTAGTTCAGACCAAAAATTAATAAAATTGGTAAAGGAAACTTTTTTCTTTGTCTAAATATCATGTTTCAAAATACACAAAAAATGATTTTTATTGTCATTTTTGAACTTCGTTTTCATTCAAAGCTGCAATTATCCTGCAATTTTTTTTTTGTTATTATAAATCTTTATCTAGTTAAGTACCTAAAAGTATAAAAACACCTATGGGGAAGCAAAGGCTTTGGCACAAAATCGAAATAAAAAACAATATTCTAACCTTTTTACGCATTGATTGTGACATAATAATGGTTAAAGCCCTGGGTTCACTGTAAAACTAAATTTTAAAAACTTGTATTGACCTTAATCTACCTTATTTATTAAAAATACTTATGGGTTATTGCAATAGTTCAGAAAAACAACATACAAGTAGTATAGATATTTTCTTGGTGCTTCTATATTTATTTATGAGCACTTGAATTCAATGTTTCCTTGTTACTCTATTATATTTTTTGAGTATAATTTTTACACTGAATATGTTTCCTGATTATGATTTTGAGTATGATTATTTTATATTATAATAAATCTCATTTGCGTATTTATTGTCAAGATTTTTTACATTTTGATTAAATGTCTTCAAAAAATATTTCTTACATCACGTGTTGTTGCTTTGAATGGAATAATGGACCTTACATGCAATCTACTTCAAATGTAGATGAAATGTTGGAACAAGTCAACTCATTAAAAATAAACAACCACATTTTACCAAACTAAAGGTAAAATAATATTATACTATTTTTGTAAAATCGTGATTAAATAGATTTGTAACTGTAATTTGTAAATCCTAATAATTAGTTTTTATTAATTAGTTTTTGAATCAAAATAAAGAAGGCTGTAAATTAATGAAAATTTTTAAGGTTTTAAAGAGCTGCGAGTGAAAATCATTTAAACAGAAATTTTAATAATACAGAAAAAATAAGTGCATATCATCGTTACACATTAAAAATAGGATGGAAACAAAGAAAAAAATGTATGCACCCTAATCATAAAGTGCAAACAGGGAAAGAAAGCATTATTAGGGCAACCCACATCGAAAAGAATACTATTCCAAGACAAGGAATAAAGAAACAAAAATAATAACTGAACACAAATCTACATCAACAGCTAATGATACTGATTATATAACAGATGAGTTTTTACAAAACAAAGAAGAACTTAATACTTCAAATGAAATCAGAGAAAATATCACAGCGTGTACTGGGATCAGTCCAACTAAATTTCAGTTTAAAAGAAAACTTGAGCTTATCAATGAATCCACAAAGCAACAAATATGAAACAAATATAAACACATAAAAGAAACCTTCAGAAAAAAATTTGCAGAAACTATTGCGTCAATCGGAAGAGTTTTTAAAAGTGCTTGAAGGTGATGAAAATGCCAAAAACTCCAGATGAAATTGAAAAACTTGTAGAAATGTATAAAAACAGTGATGCAACAAGTCAACTTGTAATTTTGGCATTTATTGATCATAATAAATACACAAAGCAATTTTTATGCAACACATTTAAGTGCACAAAATATAAAATAGGACTTGCCAGAAAATGGAAAGCCTCACAAAAAGGATTTGTACTACCCCAAAAGAATTTATTTACAAAAAGTAGTATGGTATTTCCAAAAGAAAGGATAACAGTGGTGATGTTGAAACTGTAGCTAGTGCCATTTTAACAGCAAAAAACAGTCACACCATTGCTTTATATAAGGAAAGTTGCAAAAAAATTGTATTCGAGCCTCTGTCCAACTTAAGTTTAACGTGGATACTAAATGAAATTAAACCATCTCATAAAAAATGCCTGGCTGGTTTAAATGACACAGCTGCTACTGGGATGAATGCATTAGCAACACTTTAACAATTCACAAATATATTCAATAAAAAATCAATTGCTGAAAAACTTGAAAGATCAAACAGGTATTTAAAAACTAAATATAAACTTCATTGCAGCTCTTTGGAATATGAAATTGCAACACATTCAACTCGATTTGCTTTTTCTGATCCTGAAAACATTAAAATGCAGTCTACAAGTATTTTATGAATGCAATGAGCTATTTGATGTTTTAGATGAAGTCAACCAAATAGGAAATGAAAATGATGTTGGTGATGATGTATTATATGACATTTAAGTATCAAGAGGCAGCATCACAGAGTATATAAAACATCTCTTAAGAGATGCACAACAGAAAAAGGCAAAGAATGATCCATACAAACAACTGTATGGATCATTCTTTAATTAAATGATTATTTATTTTAGAAATGATAAGTTTCATTTATCCATGAATTTTATGTTTAAATATTTTCAGATAGTTAAAATTGGTACTTCAATTGACTGCATGAAAAGTTTTTCTTTTGGAAAAAATTGTTCTCAATGGCCTAATCAGAAAGATAGCATGGTATATTCGAATGAAGACATCCCATGTAAAATAAGTCCTCCAATTCCAATTAATCACCATGGTGATTACTTCTTAGCAACAAATGATTTTGAAGAAGCCAATAAACTAATGAAGAAATGAGCTTAAAAAAAAGTTGAGTTGTATAAAAAGAAATTTATTATAAAACAACATTTTTTTAAATAACTCTTATATATGCCCCACAACTATTATTTTTCTATCTGATAAATAATTGAAATAGGTTTATGTTACATCTTATACAACTTTTGTAAACCCAGGGCTTTAACCATTATCATGTCACAATCAATGCGTAAAAAGATTAGAATATCATTTTTGAGTTCAATTTTTGCAGCAAAACCTTTACTTTCCCATAGAGATTTATAATAACAAAAAAATTATGGGGTAATCGCGGCTTTGAAAGAAATCAAAGATCAAAAATGACAAAAAAATCATTTTTCGTGTATTTTGAAGCATAATATTTAGACAAAGAAAAAAATTTCCTTTACCAATTTTATTATTTTTTGGTCTTAACTAGCCAATAAACAATAATCAAGTGGAATACTCGTTGTAAAGTATTTACTTTGCTTTTTTTTTTGAGTTCAAAAATGCCTTCAACACTATTTGGTCAATATTTCAAACTATTTGGTCAATATTTCAAACTATTGTCAAACTTTGACATCTAATATCTAGAAAACCAATTAATATTTTTTAAAAAAATTTTGGAATTGAGCTTTTAGTATGAATAGTAATAACATATAAAAATTAGCGATTTTGAAAAAGGTCACTCTAAAAATTTAGTGTTTTTAGCTGATTCTTACAAAAAGTTGCTCTTAAGCGTTTCAACAATTTGTGGCAAAAAGCTAAACTACTATCTACTGAGAAAAAAAAAACCAATTTTAAAAAAAGGAAACAAAACTGTAATGAAATATCAAATTTTAATTAAATTAACTAGAAAAATTTGACAATTTAAAAAAAGAAAATTTAAAAAAGAAAATTTAAAAAAAAAAATTTATATATAATTTTTATACAACTTTTGAATTCTTTTTGGTTGTTATTTTTAGCTATTTGATAAAAGTTGAGCTGCTTGAGCTTGAGAATTTAATAAAAGTTGAGAAAAAAAAATTACATTTTATTAACAATTTAACAACAATTGATTCTGCAATTTATTAAAAAACTTTGGCATATAAAATTCGCTGAATTTTATATGCCAAACACACAAACAGTGAACACCTAAGGGAAAAAATGAAGTACATTACAATAAAGGAGAATTGTTTTCATATTGTTTATATGCCCAACACACAAACAGTGAACACCTAAGGGAAAAAATAAAGTACATTAGAAGAAAAGGAGAATTGTTTTTTGAGCAAAGCATATTTTGATAAATAAATTGTTTTATAAACACTAATATGAACGAAAATATACAAAATATGTCACCAAACAAAAAATAAATAAAACAAAAAATTGATTACAAAAATAAAAAGTATGCATACAACAATAAAAGGCCTCAGAATGGAAAAAAAAGTG
>NC_088932.1:9957500-9982500 GCF_038396675.1 Hydra vulgaris | reverse complement strand
GACTATTTAAATGGGAGTAGTGAAAACAACCTAACATTTTATATTTAAATATTAGTATTAATAACTTTATTTTTTTACATGAAAAACTTCTTAAAGAAGAAAACATTTTTAACAAATAAATAGCAATTAGTATTTTCGCTTTCCTGTGCATTAATAAAAACAGTAGAGTATAGCAAAAACAATTTAAAAACGAATTTCAAAGTTGTCCATATTTCTTTTGCAAATAATGAAGTGTTTCCTTAATATACTGACTGACAAAAGTAGGTAATAAATTGTATATCAAAAAAAAAAAATTATTTTTGTTATATTCTTATCTGCTTTTTTCCTCGACTTGTATCAATTTTGGTAGTGGAAAATAACAAAGGCTCTAAAAAAACAGTAAAATATTTAGGTATATTATTTTTTTGACAAAAATTTTCTTTTTTTAATTTTCAATTTTTTTTTTAGTTCATTTTATTTAGGTTTTCTATTTCGTATATTATTTGTTTTCTTTCTTGGAGTATTGCTGTTTTATTTCCTGTTGTTTCTAATAGCTTTTTTTTGCCATAAATTCTTAAAACGCTTACTATATAAAAATGTGTCTAAAGAAATTACTTTAAACGTGGACGAACACGATGTGCAACTGCACACGCTTCCCAGAAAGGCTTGCTTATATTGACAAACTTGTAAGTCTTATTTAGATTTTTTATTTATAAATAATTGAGTTGGAATAATGGAAAACAAAATTTTCAATGCAAATAGTAAAAGTAATCAATGTAAAAAGAGTGGTCAAGTAACTTTTTTAGAGGACTTTTTTAATTTTTAGTAGTAAAAAACCAAAACTTACCTATATTTAATACTAATGCCTCCACCAGTTCCTGTAACCCAACCAAGATGATAAAATTGTTTTAATAACTTTGGAATCAAAATACAAGGATGTTCCTCATTAACATTCTGAATGAAAAATTATTATGTCTTAGTATTAAACCATAATATGATAGTACTACACCTTATTATTAAACCATAGTATGATAGCATTAAACCTTAGTAATATGTTGCGTCAGAAAGAACATTGTGGGTGCGTCATATATTATATTGTATATAATGTTAACGATGTTTATTATACCCTCAGGGGTATTTGCAAATCAGGCTTGGACAGGAATGGCTTGCAATCGCACGCTGTAACTGATCACATGCTTATAAATTTTTTTTACTATTTGATCACAGCTGTTTTGATGTTTAAACAATTTAAATGCAATAAAAAAAATCGTTACGGTATGAATAACTTATATTTGTTGATCTTTTCTAAAGTTTTTATTTTATGCGAAGGCTTTAAATAAAATACTAAATTAATTCTAATGATTATTTAAAATAAACACATTTTGTGTAAATTAAAAAAAAATGTTATATTTAATTTTTTTTTATGTAGGCATGTATTTTTATGAATGTATAAATATAAATATTTTAAACTGTTTTTACATGTTTTTCTAAAAATCTTTTGAAAGAATATTTTTTAAGTTACTTTAAATTATGAATAAGTTAAATTAAATCTCCCAATCAAATTAATTTAATTGCTTTATTTTTATTTTGCTTCTATTTTTAAAAAGAATTGTTTAAAAGCTTCTTTTTTTTTAAAACTTGACTTATTAATTAGAGCATGAAATGATTAAAAACTACTATTTTAAAAAGACTTTTTTTTTGTTATTTTTTAAGCAATTTTTTTTGCAAATTTTTTGAAAAAATGTTTATACAACTTAAAAACATTATATCTTTTACCTTTAAATAACTTAAATTAAATTGTTCATTTATTAAACAATCACTAAAAGTAATTTGTAAAAACGTTTTGCGTAACTTCAATAAAACGTTTCTAAAGATAAAATTATAAAGTAATTAATTTCAAATTATTGATTCAATTAAAAACAAAACAAAAAGTAATTTTCAACTTAAGTTTGAGTTTTTTGAGTTTTATTTTTTAAAGCTTATACATTTTCTTTTTCATATGGAAATGTTTTCTTTTTTCTATATATATATTTGTGAATTTTTTTTCTAGTTCAAGTTTAGCGTAGCGTTTCTTTTTTCAGCTCATTTCTGAACTCTTTAAATCATCAAAACATCTAAACAGTCATGGTCAAGTTGTCAACAAAAAAAATTATTTGCATGGTCAGCAATAGCATTTGATTGATAAAAAAAAAAAGACTTATTATTACAAGCTATTTCAGCCATGAGCATCGTGATAAAGTTTGCAGATTTGGTGTTACAGCCAATGATTCAGGTGAAATTTCAGAATGGATACAGAAATTGAAATTGTTAGTAAAACTTCAAAAAGTTGGTGAGTTCCCCTTATTTCTTTCTGGCAGGGTGTTTGCCATTTATCAAGGCCTCAGTGATGAGATAAAAGAAGACTACAATGAAGTGAAAAATGCACTAACTACTGCCTTCTTTGCTTCTCTGCTAACAGGGTATGAAGAGTTCATAAATTGCTATCTTAAAGAGAATGAGTCCATTGAGGTATATTAAGCAGAATTAACAAAGCTAAGGTAATATTATCTCACATAAACGATGAGTGGATAAGGCGCATTTATTCTCGAATTACCTGATGAAGCAAGAAAACAGCTGCAAACTGCATGCTTTATATCAACCATGTCGCTGTACCAGGTCACTAAAAAATCAAGAAGTTTGGTAATCTTTCACTGCAAAGAATCATGTTTTATTAATTTTGTGAATTGTGTTGCGATTAATATAAGACAGGTTGCTCAAGGATGCAAATAAAAGACCATAACATGCTAAACAATGTGAAATTGAAAAAAAGAGGTACTTTGTGTGTGTAATGGACAACCACCTGGCCCAGCACTGATACAAAAAGTGTACAAACTCAAAAAAAAAGTTAGAGGTCATCCGTTTTTGTGCAAGCGACTTTGAATTTTCCCACAAAATTTGAATTTTATGCAAGCGATTTCCCACAAAATTTAAAGCCAACTCTCTGCATCAATTGAAGTAAAACACCAGACTGTTGTTTATCTTTGTATAAACAATACCATCATTGGTTGCCTGGTTGCCTGGTTGCCTACATTGTTCCTAAATATCAAATGCTACTTGGTATAGATGCAATATTACTGCTTGGAGGTGTCAAAGTTAGGAGAGAAAGACAAGAGAGCAAAACCATAAAGTTAAATGTAGAGTAACTAACTATTAGCAGTATTGCAGTCTCTTAAGAAAAAAAGAATGAAGTATCCTTACCTACTATTCAAAAACTCATTGATAAAGACTTGCAGAAGAATTCAAAAATAGCAGCTGGAGCGTGTCTGGGAAATGGCTGCTGAAAGCACCAATTTTAACAAACAAAATTCCAAATTATCATACCTCTGAAAACATTAAAAATAAGTACGCAATAGAAATAAGAGAATAGATAACACAGGGATGGCTGAAACCATTTGAAAGGGAGATGTAATGACATCATTCCGTTGATTGCTTTAATTCAATAAAACAAATTAAATATGATAGGCTACTGTGAGCTAAACCAATTTGTATCCAGTCATATTGCAGATGGCAATGTTTGCAGTACCAAACTTTGTACTGTCTAACAAGATTAGATTTAAATGTGGCCAGTCTTTAGAAATAATTAAAAAGCGGAAAACATTAAGCTGTAATTGATTGTTGTAAAAAATATTTTAACTGCAATAGTTAAATTATTTTTTTTTTGGGTAAAAAAAACAACAGATTATTAAATAAATTTTTTTCTACTTTCTGTTTTTAAACAATTTTTAATTTACTTTTATCTTATTATATTTAAATTAAATTTATTTTTAAACATTAATAAACTTAAATTTATTTCATTAAATTTATCTTTAAAATTTAATAAGGTCTGTTTTACAATTTATTTTTGAAATTTTAAAATTTCCAAACTATAGAATAGAACAGAATAGAAAAGATGCTGTACACACTTAAGGTGTGTTGAGTCTTAATTACGTAGAATTAAGACTATGACAGTCGATTACAAAATATAGTTTTCAGAAACCAAAATATTTATCAATGCTGTTTTTAAAAAGGTTTAAGTTATCTATATCTATTATCCATTGAGAAAAAGAATTCCAATAGTTTGTAACTCTGTTTGTGAAGAAATGGTGACAAATTCTCGAATTGGTAAATTGTCTGCATATTCTGCAATTGTTACTTCTATTTGATCGTTCCAGCTCAAAATTTAATGGAGGGTGGAGAAAATTAACAATATCTTTTCATTTTGAGATCTTATACATTTGACTCAGATCACCTCTACTTCTTCTATCATGCAAATTTGGCAGTTCAAGTATATTTAATCTTTCTTCATATGATTTGTGATTATGACATGATTGAAGTGAAAAATCCCAAGATCTTTTTCTATTGTTGTTTCTGTTAAAACAGAGTTGTTCAATTTATATTCATATCTAGGATTCTTTTAACCAATATACATGACTTTAAATTTAATTAATTAACCATTAAATTTAATTAATTAACCTTCAGACTATTTTACTAACATGTTAATGTTATATATAATTTTAATTATCATCAAGACTATGATTGATTGAAATAACTTTGGTATCATCTGCATATAATTTAGTGACTTTAATAATCCCTCTACATAGGTCATTAATGAAGATAACAAATAAAAGAGGTCTGAGTACAGAACCTTGCAGTACTCCACTAGTAGCCATCTTCCAACTTGAAATATTCTCCTATCACCACCCTCTGAGTTTGATCTGACAAAAAATGATTTATACCAATTTAACAAAAATGACCCAAACCTTAGTTTAAATAATTTTTCTAGTAATTTCCTGTGAGAGACTGAATCAAATGCTTTTTTGAAATCCAAAAGCAAAACATCAACTGAAATGTCCTCTTCATATGCTTGCGTGATTAAATATGTTTCCAACAGGTTTGTTATACAAATTTTGCTATTAACAAAACCATGTTGGTCTTTAAAAATTAAATTGTTTTCAATGAGAAACATCATCATACAACCTCTAATAATTCACTCCATAATTTTACCAATGATTGATGTTAATGAAACCGGTCTATAATTTGTTGGATCTAGTTTATTACCTTTTTTAAATAAATGAACAACGTTTGCACATGACCATAACTTTGGAATAGTTCCTGTGCTAAAAGATTTATGAAATATTAATGCTAAACAACTCAACAAAGATTCTGAACATTCCCTTAAAACTTTTGGGTAAACATTATCTGAACCTACCAATTTGTACATTTTTAAATTACTCAAATGTATCTGAATAATAGGAATACTAAAAAATGGATTAGGACATTTTTTTAAAAGATTGTTACCTAAAGGTTTTACTGATGATTCATCTTGTATAAAAACAAATGCAAAAAATTCATTAAGAGTGTTTACTATCTCTTGATTATCAGTAGTTATAATACCATTATGTAGCTTTATTACTTTGATAAAGTCTTTAAATCTTGTTTTTTATATATGCATAAACACTTTAAGGATTGTTTTTTGAATTAAGTGCCAAGTTTCTTTCAAAATTGCGAATACTTTTTTTGACAAATTTTTTAATATTTTTATTTAATCTTTCATACTTATTGACTTCTAAGATATAAGACTTTTAAAACCTGAATTTCTGTTTCTAAACCAACTTTTTTTTTTTTTACTACACATACTTTTAAGTTCACTTGTCATCCACAGTGAGTTGTTTTTGTGTTGAAAAAAGTTTTTATTTAAATTCAGTGTTGGAATATATTTTTCACACACTATTTCATATTTTCTAAGCCATTTTTCGTAACATTCATTAACACCAAGCCTTTCAAATTCTTGTATCTAGTTTATGTTATTAAAATACAAATTTAGCGCTTTATAGTCTCGCTTTTTACATAAAAGTTTTTTCTTCCTTATTGGTTGTGATATTATTAAATTAGACCTATTTTTATATGCAAAATTAAATTTCAAAATAAGATGACCATGATCGATGCAACCTAACAGTAGAAAATGCTCCGGAATATAAATTCTGCTGCTATTATCAGTTAAAATGAGGTCTAAAATGTTAGTACCTATACCAAACTTTACTTGAAAACTAGGACGGATAACATTTTAGTGCAGGTAACAGTCATGTAACAACTCAATAAAAATACTTACAGTTGTGTCACTCACATATATAATTTCACTAAAGTTTGTTGTTCCACTTGATGTTTGCATAGTAAAAATCACGCATATTAAAATACCAGAGCATTTGTTATTTTGTCTGAATACATATTTTTTTTTTTTTTTTTTTTTTTTTTTTTAGATTATTCACCTCCCCAAGGCCCGAGGGGGGCCACTACAGTCGAGGAGGCTACTCATTTTTCTGTATTTTTATTTTTATTTTATTTATTTTTTTTTAGTTGTTATTCGTGGTACAACCCTCTCTCAACTCTTTAACTCCGAAACACGAACCTTTCCGAGCAAGGCCGCTGCGCGGAGAAACTAAGTTGAGCGCGGTACTTCCAGGGACGTGGTGGGAGTCGAACTCCGAACCTCTCGCTTATGAAGCGAGCGATCTTACCACTACACCACTACCGCATATGCCTGCTTTAATGATTTTATCATGTCAACACACTTTTCATTATTACTAAGACCTGTCCGGTAAATACAACCACACAAAATTTTCTCTTTGCCAAATTTAATCAAACACCATACTTGCTCAATATTTTCATTTATTAGAGATTGTTCATTTATTTCATAAGATTTAATATTCTATTGTATATAAATACATACTCCACCACCACCATGACTAAATTGATGATCTTTTCTAAACAGATTATAACCGGGAATATTAGTAGAAGACATTACTGACCACTAAGTCTTGCACACAAATATAACTTGAGCCTTAGATCTGGATATATCATCAATGAATTTGTCAAATTTACTATTTAAAGAGGTTGCATTTGTATACTAACCTGTTAGATAATCAATTTTTTTTGTTTTAAACCTTTTTTAAGCTCTTGATTCATTTCGTTTACCAGCAGTGTATTAGCACTTGAATCCAAATGCTTTCCTCCTCCAGTGACTGTATCAGGGTCACTTAATTGGTTATATTGGTTATATAAATACTGACAAGGAACATGTATAGAATGTCTATAATTATTTGTGTCAGTGTTACTCTGTATATATATATATATATATATATATATATATATATATATATATATATATATATATATATATATATATATATAATATATAAAAAAAACTATATATATATATATATATATATATATATATATATATATATAATATATATATATATATATATATATATATATATATATATATATATATATTTATATATAAATATCAAAAAGCTAAAATGTTCCACTGCTTTATTTTTGCAGAAAATATTTAATACAAATTCAAAACAAAACAATAAAAAATTTCTTAACTAAAGACTCAAAGATTCTTGAAGATTCAAGTAACAATAAGAGAGTTATTTTGAGGGATCAGAGTAATATCTAAAGTTTTTAAAATAAAACAAGATGCAATTTTGCAGCAAGCAGGGTAACAAGTTTTAGTTAAGTACTTAAAATATAAATTAGAGATTATTGAAGAGAGTTAGAGTTATTGATAAGAACCTTTTCATAAATAAACGTTTGAAAAATTAAAGTAAGGCTTAAGTTGCACCATATTAACTAAACCAAATGTCTTCTAATAAAAAATATTGAAAGAAATCTTCTGGAAAACAAATTGCTGCCTTTAATTGCTTTAACCAAAGCTACAGTATTGAATGTGGGGAACTAAAGGTTTTAGGCATTAGATTTTTTCATTTTCCAAAATATAAAAATTAAGGATATCTTTAGTGCAATTTGATAAAGTGAAAAAACAGTTTTGATGCTTTTAATGCTACTGGCTCATGATATCATTGCTGCTCACATTTTAAGCCAGAGGAAATTAAAAAGCTGCTGAACCAGATGTTCTTAAAGAAAAGATGATTGGCTAGGTATTTCTTAAAAACAAGTATTTGTTTAAATAATGAATTGTTCGTCGATAACACTTAACAATTAAAATGGTTGCAAAATGAAAAGAAGAAAATGAAAGCAACAATACCAAATAAAGACAATAAACTTATTGAACATGTTTTCAAGCTCAATAATAAAACAATCCACACTCAACATTAATTAGGAAGGTAGAAGAAACAAAATAATTTTGTAAATAAACTCTGTTATAAATTATGGTAATAAGTTTAAAAATAATAAATTACATTTTCTTTACTTTTCAATAATGTTGCCATGGATTAAATCCTTGCTTTCTTCAAAACAAAAAAAAACTATTATAATTCTTGTTGTTAATGTTACATAAAATAATTTAAAAATTAATATGAGAATAAATTAATAAATTAATATGAGAATTCAATAAGTTAATATAAGAAGTTACTTTTTGCTCATTTAAGCTTTAAAGTCGCATGTTTTATTTTAGCTTAAGTTGCCGTGAATTTTTTCCGCATTTTTATTTCTTTTTTTCTTTTTTTATTTCCATTTGTTCTAATATCCGCATATACATTCTTTCTCCGCAATTCGCCTCATCTCATTAGCTTAAATACTATCGTTTAATTTCTATATTAAATTAATAGATTTTTTTAATATTTTATATTCAATCTCTTTTCGATTATATATATTTTATCTCTTTTCGATTCGGCGTGTCTATAGTTTTTTTTGTATTAATTTGCATATCTATATTTATATATTTTTTATAATACCTTTATTTAAATACTTTTAGAGAAAAAATTTATAACCAAGATTTTTTTAAGAGTTGGCAAAAATAATACATACACCCCCCCCCTCCTCCCTCACGGAAGACCTCTTCGGGATGGCCCTGTTTGCATATATTACTATTGGGTTTTAACAAGTTTTTAAATCTTTTCTTAAACGAGTTTTTTTTTTGTTTTACTTTTCTTCTTTCGTAGTTTAAACTATTCAACAATTGACGGTAGTTTTTAACTTAACGTCAATAGTTGCGTTGCACCTGATTTTTTAATTTGTTTGTTTACTCAATAAATTTTTGAACATAAGACGCCCTTATTATGCTTATCGAGCGCCCTCAATAAGCATAATAAGGGCGTGACTAATAGAGAGAATAGAACTGTATGTTTAGCATAGCTGAACCTGTTAAAACTCAACCTAACGAGCTATTTAATGAAGAGACCTTGAAATTCAAAAAGGTTATGGTATCCTTGTGTAGACCAGTCAATATAGTTAGAGTTAAACGTTTCAAAAAAAAAAAGAACTTTTATTCTAGTAAACTTTCTTCTGTTATGATTGAAGTTGAATCGGTATCTATCAGAAACAACATTATAGCATCGGCTTAAGGTACAACACCAAAAAAACTAGGAAACTAAAAATTTTTTTGAGTTTTTCAATTTTGCATAAAATATGTGTCAAATTAATCAAAGAACGTTTAGCCAAAGTTTCAGAGATAAATAATTTATCTTTCTTTAGATATGAGCATTTTATTAGAACACTATGTATTCAGCTATTTTAGCATACAATGATGGTGCAAAGGGTGTTATTAGTGTTTTTAGATATTTTAGTTTACATGGTAAGGTATTAAATACTTTAGCGACTTCTAAAAATAAAAAAAAGGATTAGTCAAATAAGGTGCAAGTCATCAGAGAAGGGAAAAAAATGAAGAAAAACTCTTAGAGCCATCAAAAAAGGTCACCTAGATGAGGAGAAAGCAAAAGAATGTAATGACAGTTATGTTTCAGGAGGATTTTAAATTAATATTGTAAATAATATATCAAGAATTTTTCAAAGCTGTTTATCTCAGTTTGCATTATTAAGTTTTTGCTTAAACTTCAAAACACAGTTTCTTGAGTTAGCATTGTTTATTTGATCTGAAATTTTCAGTACTTGCTCGAAATACCTATAAAATTCATTTAACAGATGGATTTTTTTTATGATCAGTAATTTTTTTTTTCTTTAGCCAGGTCTCTCTAAAACGTCAAAAAAATAAATAAAAGTTGAGCAAAATCTACATAACTCATCATTTACTTTGATATTTAAAAGATCTTTCTGTTAAATGGAATAAAATAGTGTTTAGAGTAAGTGTACAAAATTTCAGGTCATATGATGATGGCCTTAGATATTATGTTTTGAAAGTTTGTCCAAAAACGCATATTTTTTTTATAGTTTTTCCGCCATTATAGCCCTAATGCTAATTTTTTTAATTTTTTTTTTCTTTTTTTTATTTAAATCATTTAAGTAAACTGTTTTTATTTTGGAGGTTTATTTTATTTTTTATTTATTTGGTGTTGTACCACCTTAACAATTGACATTGGGCACTTTAAAAGATTTATACGCCTTGACCGCACAGCAGCAAAAGGAATTCAATGAATCAAAGAAAAAAAGCAGCTAATTCTGACTTTGACAATCTTAAAAAACTTGATATGCCCTTTAGATTTGTCATCCGCAGTGATAAATTGCGATGCATTGGTGTCTCTTGGGAAGTTGAAATCAACGGGCATAAAAAACCTCTTTTTATTAAATGGAGAGATGCACAAACACAATGAATCAAAATGTTTATCTGCAAATACTTGTTTAAATAAATTATATATAAAAAATAAAATCTGCTAAATCCAACTTTAAAAATGACTCCTTTTTAAAATGTTTTTATACAAATGCAACTTCTCTTAATCCGGCTAAAATGAACGAATTTTCAGCACTCTGTGATATAAACATGCCTGGTTTAACCCTTATCTCTTAGGCTTGGTTTACCAAAATATCTGCTACTTAATTGAATAACTACTCACTAGTTAAGAAAAATTGAATAGGTCACAGTGGAGGTTTGCTATCTACATTAGGCGTGATCTAGTCACGAATGAGGTATTTGATCGTCATCTTAGAAAGGCTTTAATTAACAGCAACTCCGAGAAATTAAAATCGGTAATGAAATCGTTCTTATTGGTTGCGTCTGCAGACTACCTTTAAAACATATAAATAATATAAATAAAGCAATTATTTCAGTTAAGCAAGCTTAAGATAGAAAAGCATATAGTTGTATGCTACTAGCAGGTGGTTATAACTTTCGTTACCGATATTCCGCACAGCGGGTAATAAAATATGTCTTTAAAATACCAGTATCCCGCATAGCGGTGGATAAAAGGTTTTGTTAAGCAACTTTAGTACTTAGCAAGAATAATTTTCTAATCTTCCAGTGAAAACCGTATGAAAAAAGCTTGGTTCGATTGGTAGATGTTCAATTTTGAAATATGTCTAATTTATCATCGTCACAAAAAAAAAATTTCAAATATGGACAAAACTTTACACTTTGTACTTAAAGAAAGTGATGAAGATAGCCATAAAGATATAAAGATCTTGGCGATTCTGGCTTTAGTAATGATGAGGATGATAATTTGATAGAATTTGAAGTTGAAAATAATACGACATCTACTGTTATTCAAAGATAGCGATTCTGCGGCGCTACAAAAACATTGGATGTTTAACCAAAAGCACCGAATTTTCATAAACTTTACTCTTTTATATCTTTTTGTACGGTTAAGCAAGCACCTTGAGGTTTTTGCATCAATTAGTGTTACTCAACCTCTTTTCAACCATATATAGAGAGTACCATGCTTCATATGGCTTCACTTAAATATTATCTTGACACCACTTTTGCTAAAAAAAATTGTGGTATCTAATTTTCGTATAATTTTGTATCACTATAGAAAATTTCAAATCAAATGTAATAACGGTTCACAAATATTAAAAATATTCAAAGTCAATTTGCCCAATTGATTTGTGTAGCCCTTTCACAGTAATTTACTACCGGTCTGTAAACTAGGCAATAATTTCACTTACCGGTTTGTAAACTATACAATAATTTTCAAATGATGTATTATTTGGTTTCCATTATGCATATTTACATGGTGTAATTATAATATGATCCCAAATTTTATTCTCCAAAACTCAGTAAATAACATAAAACCCTTCAGTCTGTAAAATATATGATTCTGGACAATCCCACCAGATTAAAAAAAAATATTAACTGAACTTAAGTTTTCAAAAAAGCTTTAGCTGTTAAATTTTAAGAAACAACTCTTTCTTCTTGAAAAATTGCAGAGATATTGTTATTTCTCGCTGTTCATATGGATGCATAAATTGGCAAAAATGTGTTGTTTCACAGGTATGATGAAACACTTATACTAGTACTAACTACCTAGCCAACATTGACATTCGGGTACCGTATGGTTTTTGTCTGGGTTTACGGGAGCGGGATTTTAACGGGTAAGTGTTTTGGTTTCCGGACAGGCCCCATATGGTTGAAAAATAAAACAAAATTGCTTGATTAGGTTCTATCTGGTTTTTATTAAGGCCGAAGGATCTGGGAATTTGACGGGTTTTGTAATAAAATATCACATTCGTCCAAAATATCACACCCCCCATAGAAAAACCGAAAACGAGAATGCGTTTTCAAGTTATTGCACTTATAATAGTATCTAATACGTTCGAAATATTTTTACAAAAACAATAACATTAAAAACGATCAAGATTCGCTATTGCATTTTAGAAAGAAAAGTTAACACATAAAATTTCAGCTAAAAATGTTGAGCGGTTGACAAGATACTGCAATTTTAATATTGACCTGGTTTCCAAAAATGACCCGGTTTTCATAACATTCTGAAAAAACATTTTTCTTAAAAAAATAGGAAATAAAAATGGGAAAAGTATGAAAATAAATATATAATGTTTTTTTGATGCTGAATTCAATAAATGTACTTAAAATGCTGAAATATAAAAGGAACTGCTTAAAAGTTAATAAAACAACGAGTTTCTATAAACCAACTTTGGGGCCCAATATCTCAAAACACCCCCGTCAATTTTTTTTTTTGCTGTTATTATTTTCAGCTGCTTATAATCTTACTAGGCACAAAAAATCTAACTGGAAAAACTATTGAAACATATAAAACTTTAATTTCAAAGATGTGTTACTTTTTCAAGAAATTCCCAAACAATATTTGTAAATAAAATAAAATTAAGTTAATCGTATTTTAAAAAGTTACTTTAATAAACAAGATTTTTAACGGTATCGAAGATGTAAGTTATTTTGAATGTGTTTGTAATAGTTCACAATATTGTTCCCATTTTACTTGTACTTCTTCTATTTCAGCATTTTCAAACATATAGTTTCTACCGGAACTAGAGCAAGCTTGTGGAACAGATAGGTTTTTCAATATGTTGGTTTTGGGAATAAAACAGTAGTCGTCTCTTTCAGGTCAGTTAAAACAGATTGATGGACCTTTCGGGTGAAGAAACTTAACTTTAGCATCAACGTCTAGGTTGGTTTCAGTTACAATGCTGATCCACCACTTACCACCATAGACTACAGCTACATAACCTCCTAAAGTGAAAGTATCAATTTGAAATATATCTTGTTTCTTTTTAAGGTTGTGGATTATTGTATAATTAGTGTCCGTACTACACCTCTATGCCCCAACCCTGTTATCTCCAAGATGTATAAATTTATGAAAGCTACGAGTACCAGGTAGAGTTATTACACCACTGTACCTTTCTTTTTGCTCTTCGCGTTGCAATTGTAAGTCCAATCCCTTTATGTAAATGAAGTTAACAAACTTGATTTTCTCAATACAAAATTCATACATAGCTTTTGATGTGAGAATTTGGTTTCTGTATGGTCGTCTTAAACTTTCTTGTTAATCTTTTTACAGCACCACCAATTCCATCACATTGTGACTTTACGTGGGATGTGGCAAAAAAGTTCCATTCAACTTTAAAGCCAAATTCGCTCTCTAGTTGGCATAGATTGTAAAAGCTTTTACAATTTTTGTACTGTCCTGCGCAACCATCAGTGAATAAATGAAATTTGGACATATTGGAAAATTTTATTTTTAATATTGGTATGATTAGTTGAAATATTTTGTACACATAAGTTACATCATGTGTAATGTTGTCGGATCTAAAACAGTAAGAAATATGTTTCAGTACACCTTTATCATCTTTATAGTATATCACTAATGGATGTAAAGAACATTGTTGGGTGTTCCAATGATAGCTTTGTATTTCATCTTACTCTACAAAAGCATAATTTTCAGCAAAGTCGCCAATAATGATAATGTTTGATTGATCCATGTTTTGTTTTAGTTGGCTAAGGTACTGTGATTGAGAGTGAGCAATAAAAGAATGAGCTTGTAGCTTTTGAAAGCAAGATACTAATAGTTTAACAGATGTTGAGACATCTGCTGTTAAACTCAATAGTGTTGCATGATCAGTAGTTTGCCATTGCTTGTAGTGTATCTCAAAATCATATTTGTATTATCCAAAAATCTCATACAAATATTTGGTAAGGGGTTCTTTACCAGGACAATTATTGCACTGTGAAAGCATGCATTCTTTGTTTTCTATTAAGCAAACGGTGTTCGAAAGTAAATCCTTATACTTTAGTCCAATATTTAAGGCATCTACTAGCAATATAGCATTTTGGTGATAAGAACTACTTCTCATCATGACTTGTGATTCATTTATCGTAACTGCTTTGATAAGAACTAACACAAACAGAATGTTTTTCCACTTGCATCTGGCAAAATGCACCACTTTGGTCTAAGTGAAGCAAATTTTGAGTAACTTATTTGTATTTCTGGATTGTTTTCTTTGTATAATACATATAATTCCTTTAAGTTACACAAAAGCAGTTTTTTTTGTTTATGGATGTTCTTTTGAATGATAACATAATCTTTTTTTCCAAGCATAGTTTGACATAAATCACTCAAGTCATAAAAAAATTTAACAGAATCTTCTATTTCTTTGTGTAAGACTTTACCTTTATACAACGGAGAGATAGCTAACAATCTTTTAATATTGACCAACTTGGGGGTGCCAGTGTCAGAACACAGAATTTTTTATCAAGCTCATAATTCCATCAAAGTTTTCAGCCTTCTTTTTCATGTTATTTGTTTTATAACACAGTTTTGATAGAACATTGAACAATGAACGTTACTTACCATTCCGTTGATGCGCACAACTTTTTGCTTTCCTTCTGAGAGTATATGTTTTGATGACTTTGAATGAGATTTTAGAGGAGATATATTAAAATTTTTGAGTTCTTCATTGATCTCCTGTCTTTTTGATTTGAATGATGATATTAGAATCCTCATTTTGTTCACCATGACTTTGCAGATTTATGTGCATATATATGACATATATATATATATATATATATATATATATATATATATATATATATATATATATATATATATATATATATATATATATATATATCATGCAACACTATTGAGTTTAACAGCAGATGTTTCAACATCTGTTGAACTATTAGTATCTTGCTTTCAAAAGCTACAAGCTCATTCTTTTATTGCTCACTCTCAATCACAGTACCTTAGCCAACTAAAACAAAACATGGATCAATCAAACATTATCATTATTGGCGACTTTGCTAAAAATTATGCTTTTGTAGTGTAAGATGAAATACAAAGCTATCATTGGAACACCCAACAATGTTCTTTACATCCATTAGTGATATACTATAAAGATAATAAAGGTGTACTGAAACATATTTCTTACTGTTTTAGATCCGACAACATTACACATGATGTAACTTATGTGTACAAAATATTTCAACTAATCATACCAATATTAAAAATAAAATTTTCCAATATGTCCAAATTTCATTTATTCACTGATGGTTGCGCAGGACAGTACAAAAATTGTAAAAGCTTTTACAATCTATGCCAACTAGAGAGCGAATTTGGCTTTAAAGTTGAATGGAACTTTTTTGCCACATCCCACGTAAAGTCACAATGTGATGGAATTGGTGGTGCTGTAAAAAGATTAACAAGAAAGTTTAAGACGACCATACAGAAACCAAATTCTCACATCAAAAGCTATGTATGAATTTTGTATTGAGAAAATCAAGTTTGTTAACTTCATTTACATAAAGGGATTGGACTTACAATTGCAACGCGAAGAGCAAAAAGAAAGGTACAGTGGTGTAATAACTCTACCTGGTACTCGTAGCTTTCATAAATTTATACATCTTGGAGATAACAGGGTTGGGGCATAGAGGTGTAGTACGGACACTAATTATACAATAATCCACAACCTTAAAAAGAAACAAGATATATTTCAAATTGATACTTTCACTTTAGGAGGTTATGTAGCTGTAGTCTATGGTGGTAAGTGGTGGATCAGCATTGTAACTGAAACCAACCTAGACGTTGATGCTAAAGTTAAGTTTCTTCACCCGAAAGGTCCATCAATCTGTTTTAACTGACCTGAAAGAGACGACTACTGTTTTATTCCCAAAACCAACATATTGAAAAACCTACCTGTTCCACAAGCTTGCTCTAGTTCCGGTAGAAACTATATGTTTGAAAATGCTGAAATAGAAGAAGTACAAGTAAAATGGGAACAATATTGTGAACTATTACAAACACATTCAAAATAACTTACATCTTCGATACCGTTAAAAATCTTGTTTATTAAAGTAACTTTTTAAAATACGATTAACGTAATTTTATTTTATTTACAAATATTGTTTGGGAATTTCTTGAAAAAGTAACACATCTTTGAAATTAAAGTTTTATATGTTTCAATAGTTTTTCCAGTTAGATTTTTTGTGCCTAGTAAGATTATAAGCAGCTGAAAATAATAACAGCAAAAAAAAAAAATTGACGGGGGTGTTTTGAGATATTGGGCCCCAAAGTTGGTTTATAGAAACTCGTTGTTTTATTAACTTTTAAGCATGTTCCTTTTATATTTCAGCATTTTAAGTACATTTATTGAATTCAGCATCAAAAAAACATTATATATTTATTTTCATACTTTTCCCATTTTTATTTCCTATTTTTTTAAGAAAAATGTTTTTTCAGAATGTTATGAAAACCGGGTCATTTTTGGAAACCAGGTCAATATTAAAATTGCAGTATCTTGTCAACCGCTCAACATTTATAGCTGAAATTTCGCATGCAATATTTTTTTCTAGTTAGGAATAATGTGTCAAAATATAACACAAAAAGAAGACACATTGTTCAATGGACTTGGTGATTTGATGTGGAATTACCCACATGTACTACTTGAAAGTAGACTTTGCAGTAAGACTAATAAGCAGGGCCGACAACACCACCACTTTTTTCTAAAGGACTTATAATATATAAGCAGAGCTGTGCCTACGGGGCTCATTTGCAAATTTATGGGCCTTTTTACAAATGTAAGGTTTTTATTTATTTATTTAGTATTATCTATTGGAAAAATTTTTAAGAACTTTGGGGCCCTTTTGAAGGAAGGGGTGCTTGGATCTGGTAACCACAGCACTGTTATATAAGGTTTCTGATGAGTCTTAATTGATAAAACTTTAGCGTGAAATGAAAAAAGTTTCGCTCTATTTTCAAGATTATATTTGAAAATTATTAGCCCCCGGCTGCAGGCTATTTCAGTATGACGTCACACAGCTCACCTAAATCAGCAGTATAATTTATTTATTAGTAACTAAAGGAACGTTATCCATTTATTTTATGAATCACAAGCATGTACTTATTTATTTCAAGTACATTTTTAAAACATTCAAATGTCGATTGTAATATAAAAGATTTTATTTTTCTAAACAAGACAAATGTCGATTGTAATATAAAAGATTTTATTTTTCTACCTTCGATGGTAAAAATTACATTTTTTATCTGAAGAGTTTTAGGAGAAATCGAAAGAGTTTTATAACATATTAAAAATAATTTATGTTACCAATAAAATTTAAGACTAGCAATTAACTTTAATTTTTTTACGGGTCATATTGAAACGAGATATTGTGTAAAGACTTTTTCAAAGAAGTCGTTTAAACAACTATGGAAAAGCTTCCAATTCGCGAGATAACCGTTAAAGCATTAGATGCACGATAAAAGAATTGTTTAAAAATTTGCTTAATTTCGACTGTAATTTTAATTATTTTTTTTTTAAATAAACCAATCAAGTTATATATAAATTTGCTTATTCTGTAAATTTTAAACATTTAAACGTAATTTTTTAAGATTTGCAACTTAGTGGGACCCTTACGGGATACCCGGTGGGCATACCCATATGAGTCCTAGTTACAAACCCAAATGGGCCCCTTACGGTTTTAAAGTACGGGATTTAACTGGGATCCATACGGGATACCCAGCGGGCATACCCATATGGAAACCGCGGCCAAGATCCGGCGGGAAACTGTTGGTCTTCAGATACGGGACCCAGTTGACGACCCGTATGGGCTCCATACGGTACCCGTATGTCAATGTTGGCTGGGTTAGCTTAAAAATTTAAAATCAAAATATCTTTCTCGATTGAAATAGTTTGATTTCCAAATTTACATCTAAATATATATATATATTAGCTATCATCCCCCAAAAGGGTTTTCTAGGTAAATAAGTTTTGGGTTGATCATGGTTTGGGTACGCAGTGTAGACCAAAAGATTCACTGATCTATTACATACAATAACTTTTGATGAAATAATGTTTGAGATTTAAAAATTTTCAGAATTACTTATTATATATGTTTGTTTATTGTCTAGAAATTTAAAAATAATCTGATAAAAGTAAGATATATTTTTACTTAAAATTTTAATCCGCCTATATTGATTATCTGATTAAACTACTTTTTTTCATTTTTTGAAAGATAAAAAAAAAGGAGTAAATTTTCATAGAAATAGAACGTTTTTTAAGCTCATAGTATAGTTTTAAAGGTAGTTGGGTTAAGATATATGTTTTGACACGGTAAAATAAGGTTGTCGAGCCCGTTAACAAAAGGGTTAACAGCAACTCCGAGAAATTAAAATCATTAACGAAACTGTTCTTATTGGTTGTGCCTATAGATCACCTTATAACATATAAATGATATAAATAAAGCAATTATTTCGGTTAAGCAAACCATTAGATAGAAAAGCGTATAGTTGTATGTTAATAGCAGGTGGTTTTAACTTTCCGGATATCAAATGGCACCATGACGACAGGATCAAATTACTAAGCGGTTAAAATAGTACGGCGAGTGTTTTTTTATTTATACTTTGACTGATTATAACCTAGAACAAATACTTGATTTCTTAACATTCGAAGCTTCTAAAGGAAAAGCAAAACAGCATTATGGATTTAACTTATAACAGACTCTTCAACAAAAGTAATAAACTTATCTAGTATTTTGTTAGCCGTTTTGGTGATTTGTCGTAATCGTTAGGTGATTCATCGCAATGTCTTTGCATATTGAATTGTAATTATGCTAATCTTTCTAAAAATGAGAAACTTTCTCAAAAAAAAAAAAATAACTTTATTAAAGATGACTATGTAAATTTTGGTAAAAATATTATGAAAGTAATTATTTGAAAATAAGAAGACTAATAAGTACTATGAATTTTCTGCGATAAATATAATGAACTTTGCAAACAATTCATCTCGTTAAAAAAAGCCCATACTACTCGTAATGCACCGTCGATGAATAAGAATGTATTAGTTATGATAAAGCAAAAAAAAAAAAATCCTAAAAGGTTGTATGCTTATGTTAAAGCGCAACAGAATAATCATGTGTCTATTGGTGCTATATCTGATCCAAAGGGTGAAACATTAACATAAGAAGCACATATAATAAACAGACTTAACGAATACTTCAAATCAGTTTTTGTTGATGATAGTCAAAATAGTCAGCTACCTGTTTTTGAGCATGATCAAGAAGACTTTGGCAACATAATTATTTTTTTTAAAGTGACGCTAGCTTATTTGGAAGATTTAAACTCGCATAAATCTATTGGTGTCACACATCACACCGTTGTTTAAAAAAGAAAGCCGTCTCAATGCCCCTACAAACAAGTGTATATCACGTCAGTTCCGAGTAAAATAATGGAAAAGGATATCAGGAAACTTACGACTAAATATCTTAAAAAAACGGGCTTCATTTCACATAATTAACACAAATTTTTTTCTAAAAAAGGATGCACGTTTAACTTATTGGAAAGTATCGATTACATTACGAATGCGTTACCTAAAAGAAGTTTAATCGGTATTGCGTTATTAGACTTTTCACACCGTAGACTACTTCACAAATTAAAAGCGTATGGAATCAATGGCTATGTTCTTAAATGGATTGAGTCGTTTTTGATTAGTAGGAAACAGCGAAATATTTTAAGTGAACACTATAGCGACTTGACCGTTGTTCTAAGTGGAGTACCACAAGGATCTGTACTTGGTTTAACATTATTTATCATCTATATAAACAACTTAACGGATAAGATAAAATCATTTCTTAAAATTTATGCTAATGACACTAAACTGTTACAAGAAATAAGATCTGAGTTTTACAATGCTGATTGTCTGATTCCTTAAAACGATTTAAACATTCTTACAGAATAGTCAAAAGAATGGCTAATTCAGTTAAGTGTCGCGAATTTATGCACTTTGGTTATGAAAACAGTAATCATGAATATAAAATGATGGAAATAGATTATTTACTCTTGAGGCAACGGAAATTAAGAAAGGCGTGGGTATCTATATATCAAATGGAATCAATGCGTACATGTTGCAACACGTAAAGCAAATAAGGTAGTTGGACTATTGAAAAAAACATCTAGAGCAAGAAATATAAAGCTTTCGAGTAAATTATACAAAACCAAATTTCTCTTAATCCGGTTAAAATGAACGAATTATCAGCACTCTGTGATATATACATACCTGATTTAGTCTTTATCTCTAAGGTTTGGTCTACCAAAATATATGCCACACATTTGAATAACTACTCACTAGTCAAGAACACAGCCATATTAACCATGCAAATATTGAATGGGCTAGTACCAATAAAAGCAAACTTGAACCTCTTCATCTTCATCAAAAGCACATAGCACGTTTAATAAATTTTAGTGAACGTTTTACCCAAGCAAAACCTTCATTAAGAAATTGAATGCACTAAATATATATCAACTTAATGCTTATAATGTACTATGTTTTATATTTTTATGTAAAATCAATTCTTCCCGGTTTCTTTTCATAATTTGTATTAAAAAGATAAAAATAAATACATTCTACGCAATGATAATTTTATTAAGCAGTCATATTTTCAAACAAATTATAATAAGTTTTGCATTGCTTTTCGCGCACCATTTTTATGGAACAGAAATATTTTTTAAATATTTTTTTCAAGTTTTTATTGAACAATGTAACTGCAACTCAATTAAACGAAACTTAAAGAATTAATTTTTACAATTGATGATTTGGTAATATACTGTTAATATGTATATGTGTGTGTGTGTATATATATATATATATATATATATATTTATATATATATATATATATATATATATATATATATATATATATATATATATATATATATATATATATATATATATATATATATATATATATATATACATAGGTAAATATTTTTTTTTTTTTTTTTTAATTTAACAAAATTTTCTGGTAAAAGTGTCGTGAAGAAGAACACGGAAACTCGAAGAGGATCATAAGATCCTGTCACCGAGAACCGTTTAACAATACAAAAATTATAAACCAATTATTTCAAAAAAATATAAAATAAAAAGTAAATACCGTTTAAGAAAACCTTCATACAAATAAAATAACCTCAATTATAACACCGTTTAACTAAACAATAAAAAAATAAAATCAAATATTTGAAATTAGTAAATACCGTTTTTACGAAAACCGTCATACAAATAAAATACCGATTAAAAAAACAATAAAAAATAAAAACAAATATTTTAAATTACATTTAGAAACACTTATAAAAGAGAAACGAGATCAGAAGAACTCGAAAATATTTTCTATTGAGAAAATAACTTTTTTCAGTTTGTTTTTGAAAGAAGAAAAATTCCAACTTTGGGAAAAATCAAAATTTTTTAAAACTATTTGGTTCCACAAATAAGCTCTGCGATAAGATATGAGACCTTCCAAAATTTGTATGCGAATAATGTTGATAAATAAAATTGTCATTTCTTAGATCATATTTGTTTTTGGGCTTTATTGCATATAAATTTTGAAAAGGTATTGGAGCTAAGTTTATCTTACATTTAAATATAAAGCAAAGAGTGTTAAAAACATTTAGTTGGTATATATTATGAATACTCATTTTGAATAAAAGTGGTTTTGCATGAGTAAAACGATCTTTAAATATATATATGTATGCGTGTGTGTATATATATATATATATATATATATATATATATACATATATATATATATATATATATATATATATATATATATATATATATATATATATATATATATATATGTATATGTGTATATATACACACACACTATGTGTATATATATACACACACATACATGTGTATATATACACATACATGTGTATATATACACACACATACATGTGTATATATACATACATGTGTGTATATATACATGTGTATATATATATATATATATATATATATATATATATATATATATATATATATATATGTGTGTATATATACATGTATGTGTACATGTACATGTATGTGTATGTACATATGTACATATATGTACATGTATATATATGTACATATATGTACATATGTATATATATATGTACTTATGTATATATATGTACATATATGTACATATGTACATGTGTATGTACATATGTACATGTATGTGTATGTATACATATATATATATATATATATATATATGTATATATACATGTGTATATATACACACATATATGTGTATATATACATACATGTGTGTATATATACACACATACATGTGTATATATACACACACATACATGTTTATATATACACACACACTATGTGTATATATATGTGTATATATACCCACACACTATGTGTATATATACACACACACACTATGTGTGTGTGTGTATATATATATATATATATATATATATATATATATATATATATATATATATATATATATATATATATATATATATATATCAGTGGCGGAACTACTGGACGCAGGACCCTGCGTTGCAGGGGGGGGCCTACCAGCTATAGGGGGCCCTCATATAAAAAAAATTATACTCTTAATAATATTTATACTATAAAACTATTTTTCGCAAGTATAGTGGGCCCTAAAATATAAAACTTGGATAAAAAAAATGTCATCCATCGTATTAAAATATATTGTTCAAAAATTTATTTTTGTATTGGAGTGCGTAGTTTACATTTAAACGAAAAGTTTTAACCTTTTTAAAATTGCAAACGCAATTGAGAAATAAAGTACGATTATCAGCTGCGAACTGCCAGATGTTATTGTATAGTTAATTTTTATACCGTTATGTTGTGTTTGTGTATGAATTAGACAATTAGACTGAATTCGGTAAAAGTAATAATTTGTTGCGTATAAATTTTTTTTAAACTGTAAGAATTTCTTCAATTTATAAGTTCTTAGTTGCATATTCAATATTTTTAAAATATAAACAATATTATTTGTTATGTCGTTGCATATCAAGGATAATGATTCTATAATCCTTGTTGCATATACAAATTAACTTTTAAATGTATGTTCTCATTTTCAATTTTATATTAAATCTTCCGTTGTATTAAGTTAACTTTTCATTTCTTATTTTATCTGAATTACTAGTCTCCAATTTATTTAATCGTGTTACGAATAATAAAGTATTGTTGCACGAGAGTTTATTACTTCACTGATATATTTAATAAAAGGTAATTAATAAATTTGTAATAATTAAAAATTTTACAACAGGTACTGAATTTATAAATTTGTAATAATTTAGATTTTGACTCATAATAATGGAAAAGAAATTAAGTAGTACAAGCGGTGCAGCAAAAAGAAGAAAGTTAAAAGAAACAAAAGCTACTTTAGCTAAATTGCCGAAGCTAACAACGTTTTTGAAACCAATCGAAAAGCGAGCGGAAACGGAAGTGGAAAGTCAAAACTCTGCAGAAGTGGTATGTATAATTCAGTCAGTAGAACATAATGATATCGAAGAAAACATTGCTACTGGTAATAAAAATGTGAACGAAGAAGATGTGAATAGGTCTCCGAGAAACCACCGAAATGAAGACAAGGAAGATTTAAACTCTGATACGAATGACGCCATTAAACAAATTAATTTAGAAAAATCAAGTGAATTATTTTCTACTGACATTGCAAATTTTCATGGTAAAATACTAACAAAAGATATTAAGAAAATAATTGTATTATCGGAATCGTTACGGCTAAAAGGTCCTTTTATACGCGACCCCTTGCAAGAAAACCGTAGGTTTTCCAAGGAATATTTTAAAACTACCACAAAATATGGATCTATAGAAAGAATGTGGCTTTGCTATTCCCCAAAACTTGATGCCGTTTATTGCGAGCTTTGTTGGCTTTTCTCAGAAGAACGAAAAGCAAAGGATAACTGGCGTGAGCATGGTGACAGAGATTGGCGTGGTCTTTCTAAAAAAATTAAAATTCACGAAAATAGTCAACAACATATATTTGCTTGTTTCATTTATGAAAAATGGCGACATAATGAAACAATTAATAAAAATATAGAAGAACGAATACGATACCAATCAAATTTTTGGGTGCAAGTCTTAGAGCGGATAGTAAATATAACATTAGCACTTTGTAAAAATTCTTTGGCTTTTCGTGGTCATCGTGAATCATTTGACAATGAATATAATGGTAATTTTTTAACCCAAGTTCAACTTTTAGCTAAATATGATAATGTTATGAAGCAAGTTTTGAGTATGCCAAATGGATCTATAAAATATTTAAGCCATCAAATTCAAAATGAAGTCATACATTGCCTTGCAACGCATTTAAAAGCCACTCTTACTGCTGATATTAATAGTTCACCTTTTTATTCAATTATAATGGATACAACACAAGATATTACTAAAAGAGATCAGCTCAGTCAAGTATTTAGAAACGTAAAAATTATTAAAAATGAAAAAGATGAAGCCACATCAATTGAAATTAAAGAAGTTTTCTTGGGATTCACGGAAATATATAACCACACTGCTGCTGGACTACATGAAGAAATTTTAAATCTGTTAGAAAAACATCATATAAA
>NC_088932.1:9862500-9952500 GCF_038396675.1 Hydra vulgaris | reverse complement strand
TAAAACTGCGAAGTCAAACATAAATTTTTTAACAACCGTATAGCCAACGACTATACGGTTACCAGATTATATGGAACGCTTTACTAGGTGTCGTCGAAGCAATATCAATTGACAATTTTAAGCAACTAATGGACTCAATAAACATAGACAGCTCATGGTTTGCAGTCAATGCCACACAAAAGTGGCTGTAGAAGAGTTTATTATAATACAAATTTACGTTGTTTCTAAAAAGTTATTTACGTACCTTATTAAAATTAGTTAGATTTTTTAATACCTTAGTTACTATTGTTAATAATTTTTAATAGCTTAGTTACTATTGTCAGTTTTTTCAATCTGAAAAAAAGCACGTTTCTTTTAAGGTAGAATCTTAAAATCAAAAATTAAATCGGCATGTCATACGTGGATTTTACAATTAAAAGTAACTCAGCTGTTTGGAAATATTTTCTACGGGATGAAAAAGGCCAAACAGCGATGCGTAAATTGCCAAACTGCAAGAAGATTTTAAAAATTAGTGGTGGCTCATTAAAAGGACTTCATACGCACATGTTGTCGGTGCATAATGCGAAGGTCGAAGTTCCAACCCAACCTAATAATACCGGAGAATGCAAACCAGATAAACCACCAAAAAAGTAATCTAAACCACTAACAGAATATTGTATACAGAATTTCTATTGGTACAAACATTTTGCGCTAAACCTGAATTTTATTTATAAGAAAACAAAGCGTATGTTTATGTACCTCGTCCTACCATTTTTTAAATTATATTTTGAGATTATACTTTCACATTGATAACATAATATCGAATTGATATTTATAGAAAAAATATTACAAAAATTGGACACTGCAATTATAATCGTACTTCTGAATAAAAATTAATTATTAAAAAACTAAAAATCAATATGTAAATATTATTTTTTAAACTAAAATTTTGTAAAACATCAAAATTAAACATCTCCAAAAATAACCTAAAGATATTATGAAATATAAGTTATCTGATTAGTAAATAAAATAAAGGGAAAATTCTTCTTAAAAAATGCTGCTATGAAAATTTTTTAAATTGGTTTTTAGTTGAAGGTTCTTTTGATTTCGTTGCAGGAAAGTAAGTTGTCAAGTACAGCCTGCCAATACCTAAAAAACAAAAATAAAAAATTACTGCTACCCTACCAATTTATCAAACATGCTCTATTTTCATTCAATTTGTAAATTCTATTTCATAAATCTACACACACTGTAGTTTGCATATCTTGTTGAACAGCCTAGCTTTAGATTTGTTGTGGTTTAAATAGCTAACCTTAAGTTAATCTTAAACCAATATAATAACTTAACCTTAAACCAACAAAACTATAAACTATAATAAAATAACCTTAAACCAATAGAACTACTATACACATCTACACCTTAATTTATTTAAAAAAAAAAAAAAAAAGCATAACATTAAGAAAGGTGTCATCTTATTGATATTTTTATAACAGGTAATATTTATAAAAACTAATAGAAATAAATTATTTCCATATTTTGAATATCTTATCTTTTTTATAAAGGTTATATAAAAATATTTTGAAATGATATGAATAAAATCCAAGTCTAAAAAAATATATTAATTAATTGAACAAATATAATTTGTTCAAATTATTTAAATTGAGATATAATTAAAATGCAAAAGGATTTTCAGAAATAAAATAAAACCAAAAAATTTGTTGCTTGTAAATCCTTTTTGATGTTTGCCAGCACAAATTTCTTAATAAAAAGCCATAAAACTGAGCAGCCTTGCAAGTCATTACATCTGTGATAGCTATTTTGAAATTCACAATACTTATAATAATCTTTTTGTGACATACAAATCCGGAGTCGTTTTGGGACTCCACATCCCTGCTTGGATCATGGCTTTACTTAGATAACCTTAACACAAACATCAAGGTTTTTAATAATCTGATAACGTGCATCAGATTACTATAACCTCATAATAAGTATATCCGATACATTGTATCAGATGTCTATCAACTTTGAAAAACAAACTACAAATTGTTTTTGTTTTTGAGCATACAACATATAAATAGATATTAATAAATATAAATGAGAGAAACACAGTTTTTTAAGATATACACCAACATTTGTATAAACAATTATTATTATAAAACATTTATTATATATGTAAAAATAGAAAATTTGTGAACACTTCAGTTCATTACTTATATAATGTAACATATTCAAGTATGTTTGAATATACTAATTGTAATTCCTAAAAAACTTTTTTTGTAGCTGTTTATACATTATATTCACAGTAGTACCAGTCTTTACATTCCTTCAATAATAAAATTGTTGTAATCAATAATAAACTTTTTTATCAACTTAATAAGAACTTAATAATAAATTAATAATATGTAACCAAGTAAAAAATTTATCATTCATAAAAATATTTAATAAAGTTACAATTTATTTACAAAGTATACAAAAATGTAGAATAAAACCTAGACAATTTTAAAATTTAATGAACATAACTTTAAAAGTCATGATACGAAATAAAACAGAAAACAAAACAAAAATATAAAAGTAAAAATAATAATTAATATAAACAATTATGAAGATGTAATAATAAAAAGATAAAACTTGGAACTTCAAAAACTTTCATGCATTTTTTTTCTCACAAAGCCTACTTATCTCAGTCAAATAAAATAAAAAGTATTATTTAGTGTGTTTAAATATCCTAATAACACAATAATGTAGCATAAATATATGACATACACTTACTTCATAAAATGATCTGAATGCATTTCTCGTTTAAATACAGACAACACTGATGTGTAGCCAGTCAGACGTTGCAAGTGAAGATATTTGTAAACATTTTTCATACTGTTTTAATATATATTTATACCTACTAATAAATATTATTTTTATGAAATATGTTTTATGAACTATAAAATAACTAAAAACTAACTATAAAAAAAAAATAATTTAATGGCAAGTGACAAATAAAAAAAAAATTGTACAACATTCACATTTTAACATTCAAGATAAAATCTTACAAATAGTTTGTTTTTTAATCAAATAATAAAAAAATATTTTTTAAAAATGGCTGCCAGTTTTCTGAAAATTAGTCAAAAAGTCACATAGAAACATCAGAGATAAACTCATACTTATCTATTACTTCATTTATAAAAAATTTTTGCAAATAGTCCTTAGTGTGTTAAGTCCATATTTAGTTAGAGATTTTAAAGTTAATTCATTATTTTAGGTTTTAAGACTTTTTGAAAATCAAAAATGTCAATTTTTACAAGAAAAAATAAGATATCTCAAGATATATTCATTAACTTTCAAAGTCTCTAGCTAAAAAGAAAGATATTAATGCAAGTATCATTTTCAAATATAAAATTGTGTGTATAAAAAAGGTAACATAGTGGTTTATCGAGCATCTTTTTGTAGACTTATTTATTATGATTAAAATAATACGAAGAATGTGTAAAAATACATATATTCTTCCATAAACAAAAAATATAACTCCTATTTCAACATAATAACACATTAAAACATTCAACTTTTGACCAATTAATGGTCAAAAGTTGAATGTTTTTCAACTTTTGACCATTTGATCAAAAAGGAGAAATTGTCGCTACATGAATATTAACGTTCATGGACAAAACTATCCATTCTGGAGTTTAGGTTTAGTGCGAATAGCAGGTTCAATACCAACAGAAAAGTGCATTGAACTATTAGAAAAAAAACCTAAAGACCATAGTCTTGATCTACACAGCAACATTGTGGCTATAATGACCGGCGGAGCTAGTGTTATGAAAAAAGTTGGCAGGTTGCTGCCTGCTAACCAACAATTATGTTTTGCCCACAGCATACAACTTGCTGTAATTGATGTTCTTTATAAAAAGAGAGAATTCGATGCAAATCAGCTAGATTTTAACAATGAATTTTCTGACAGCGATTCATCCGAGAATGAGGACATTGAGGAAGATTTGTTGGAATACAATCATAAAAATGTAAGACCTAAAATTGAACTAAATGAAGTTCATTATGAGCCAGTCATTAAAAAAGTACGCAAGCTAATACTAAAACTTAGACGATCACCTACCAAGAACGACATCTTACAAAAATATATTAAGGCTGAATTTGGAAAACAACTGTCTTTAATAATGGACTGTTTTATACTATTCTTAATTCTTTATTAAATGAGTTAATGTGTGTATATATATATATATATATATATATATATATATATATATATATATATATATATATATATATATATAAATATATTGTTAAAATAAATTATAGTTAAAATAAATTTTGAGTAGAAAATGTTTGAACCGAGTAGATAAATTTGATGAATGTTAGCAACTGTTTGTTCTTTTTATTATTCGAAAAAGTGAGTAAAATTTGAGGGCGAGTTATTGCAATATTATAAACAAAACATATCCATATTTTTGTTTAGAAAGAATCTTTGAGATTACATATATGTCTTGAGTAAAAAAAATTTTACTCTTTAAAAATAATTCAAGTGTTTTTTTGTCACATACACATCTGCAAAAATTAAGTTGCGTCACTGAACTAAAAGCTAAAAAAGTTTAATTATCGCAATGAAATTATGCTTTATGGCGAGGTTTTTTTAGAAATTATAAATTTTAATGTAAACTTTTAATCATTACTAAAAAAAAATTGGTCAAAAAGCATTGTATTAACATATAGTTATAGTTTAAAAGCTGTTGCGTCACTGCACCCATCGACGGGATAATTAGCGTTTTATAAAATAGCGTGGTAAGGAAGTCAAAATATCATCCAAAAGTTCAGATTTCGTTGTGGGTTTTCAAATTTTTCAAATTCGAATAAATTTTTGCATTTTAGTATTGTGAAGGGCTATTAGTAAATATTAGTAAACTTTTGGATTTATGCTAACATTTTCTTATAAAGTTGTAAATTTTTAAGAAATGGAATCAAAATTAGAAGTAAAAAAAAAAGTTAAGCAGAATACCAAGCTAATTATGTTTCTCGGAATGCTGATAAAAAGAAAGAAATGTCCAGAGTTAGATCTACGAGATATCGAGAAAAATTGAAAGCCGATCCTAATAAAAAAGCAGCTTATGCTGCTATAGCAAAATTAAGAGTTTTAAACAGTCGCGCTTTAAAAAGAAAAATTTTAAATCAAAGACCAAGTTCATCTTTTAAAAACGTTCAACAAAGAGGAAAAGCATTGAAAAAAGTTTTAAAAGCACTACCAACTTCAAAAGAAAAACATTCTGAAATTCTTTCTATTCTTTCAAATAGCTCTGCTTGTAAAGATAATTCGGGTCTACCTCCAGCATGTTCAAAGCTGTATGGTCTTTCTGAAAGCGATGTTTTAGCAGTTGTAAACTTTTATAATGAAGATGAAGTTTCCCAAATATCACCAAACAAAAAAGATGTCACTCGAATTCAATTATCTGACGGAAAAGCAAACAATATTCAGATACGTCATTTATATTATACGCTAAAAAAAGCTTTCGAGTTATTCAAGGAAAAGCATCTGCACATAAAAATTGGACTCAGCAAATTTTGCGACCTTCGTCCACGCAATGTAAAATCAGTTACAAAATTTCCGCATAATGTTTGTGTTTGTAGTTTGCATGAAAATATGCGATTTGCCTTAATTGCATTAACAAAATCAATTCAAGCGCCTTCAATCAAAGTTGGATCTGAAATGATAAATAACTTTGTTTGTGAACCGTACACATACGATTGCGCCTATGACAAATGCGTTGCATGCAAAGGTATGAAACAGTTCGATAAACACTTGCAAACTGTTAATACATTTAATTTCGAAGTATCCTGGGACGAGTGAAGAAAGCCTGAAACTAAAACATATGCAAATATTGAAAAATTTCAAAAAAGTCTACTGTAACAGAACTCATCCAACACATATCAGCGATGCGTGATATGTGTTGGATGAGTTCGTTAAACACGCATTTGTAAAGAATGGTTTTTCTTCAATAATTTTTAATAAACTGAAGGAGGTTTCGATGAGTGTTAATTCTGAAATTGCGGTAATCAAAGTTGACTGGGCTGAAAACGCTAGGTGTTTCTATCAAAATGAGCCACAAGCGGCTCATTTTGGTCAAAATCAAGTTTCTATCATGACCTTAGCAGTCTGGAACATTGAGTTAAAAACATTTGCCATAGTTTCAGATTCAACTGATCATACTAAGTCTTCCGTTATACCGTACATTGACAAAATCCTTCACTTTATTCATGATCAAGTCAAAAAAGTACACATGTTCAGCAATAATGTCACTTCTCAGTTCAAAAACAAAAGCATTATGGCTGCAATGGTTGTGTTTGAAAAACATTTTCATAAAAAATTCTTCTGGCATTTCTTTGCAGCGATGCACGGGAAAGGAGTGGTTGACGGAATAGGAGCTACTGTTAAGCGAATCGCAGCCCTGAGAGTTAAAACTAGTCAATACGAAATCAGGTCAGCAGCAGATTTTGCATCGGCATTACAAGATTTGCAAATATCTGTAATTCACATGTCAGAAAACGATACAAGACAACAAAAAAATGAACTTGGATTCAGTTTATTTTTATGTTATTCAAGAAAAATCAAAGGTATATCAACATCACATTATTTTTATGTTCAGAATGATAACGTTGTTCCGATGCTATTTTTACCTAAGTATAATTAAAATTTATTACAAAATAAAAAAACTTTTTAAAATGATTTTAATTTCGTCTTTTTGTTTCGTCACTGAACGTTGCGTCACTGAACTGATAGTTTTTTTTCTGTAAAATAAAACGATATGAAAACTTTATTGTTTGTGGCTTTTTTTATGACTACCTTATTGCCAAATGAATAAATTACAACAAAAAAATCTAATAAGTCAAGCAAGAATTAAAATTTCAACGAAAACTCCATTTAAAAGCATGCTGATAAAAAAAACACTTTTTTCCGCGTTGCGTCACTGAACTCATGTTTTAATTTTTGCTATGTAGCAGTGTTATGTTAATACAATTGTGTTTAGTTTATATTATAAAATTTTAATTCAAGATTGATTTAGAGTAATAAAAAATAATTTTTGAGTTATAGAAAAATTTCTATTAAAAAAAAATCTCTCCGCATGATGCGTCACTGAACTATCGAATTGACCATATATATATATATATATATATATATATATATATATATATATATATATATATATATATATATATATATATATATATATATATATATATATATATATATATATATATATATATATATATACAGGCCCGCCGTGAGCCTTTGCGGCGCCCAGGGTCAAAATTTCCCAAGCGCCCCACTGAAAGTGAAAGCTGATCTATTGATCCATAATTCAATACATATAATAAGCCATTTGATAACAAATCAAAGAGGATAAAAGAATATAGAATTTTTTAATTTTAATTAATGAACATTTGAACAGTTTATTTCTAGATAATTGCAATGGTCTTTTGACTTGGTTATACACTCATACATAAAATGATAAAGTCGACACTAGAACATGGTAGAAACAGACCAAAGACAATCATTAAACACTATTGGATGTTAAGAGCAAAAATTTGTCTAGAATACAACAGCTATTGTTGTTTCAACTTCAGAGGAAATTGATCTTTCGATGTTGAAGATGCGCAGCAAAATGCAGACTGATTCGAAGAGCGGCTGAAGACCTTTCTGGTATATTCCATTCAATAACGTCATGGAAGTAAGAGATTCTTTTGGACCAAAAGATTGGATCGCTTCAGAGCATCGAGGTGGCGGACCTCTTCAATAAGTTTCTCTTCCTCAACATCGGTCGCGTAGATTTGTGCCAAGACCTTGCATTTCTCCTCCAATTGGATAGGTGCTTCAACACTTTCTTCTGGTTCTTCTTCATTTAAAATAACAAGAGATTTCAATGACCACAAGAACGAAAACATATTCGTCGTCTTCTCAGCAGCTTGGAATCTATCGCTGACCTGCTGAATAAGAGTATCAAGAGCGGTATTGAATATGCTCACCTCAAACTCTTTTGCTTCGTCTTCATGGAAATGAGCGGTGTTCCTCACCTCTTCGTGAAAGGTCTTCCTTTTTTTCGTCCTCTTCTTCACAAATTCTGATTGAAAACCAAAAGAAGCAAGACCAGATTCTATCAAACGTGCCTCATTAAGGATGCTGGGCCAAGATGATCTCAGTCGATTTAGATCTTCAATGAGAGTCTTAATGAGTTTCATCTCGTCGTCCAAGGAGATATTTTCTGATTGGAGTGCAAGGCTCACGTAGTTGATTGATTGAAGAGTTTTATACCAAAAGATTGTCATTACGATGAACTCGAATGAATGAACCCACTTCTCCAGAGATTTTACTTCATTCAATTGATCAGCTGTTAGATCAAAATCGCGGAGCTTTTTCAAAGATTCGAGGATTTCCCTGGATCGCTTGACTAACGGCTTCACGGCCTCGATTCGCGCACTCCATCTGGTTTGCGACGTTTGATGAAGGGACAAACCAGTGGTTTCAATCAAGACTTTCCACCGACTAGGGCTTCCACTGAAAAGATTGTAAAGTGACTGGACTCGGCCATGGTAGTTCTTGACTTCAACCAAAGATTCAACAGAATGAACACCAGCAAGGTTGAGACTATGAGCGCTGCATGGCATATAGAGAGCTTGAGGATTTTTTTGCAGTATAATTGCCTGTACTCCTTTGTATATACCGGACATGTTCGCTCCATTGTCATATCCTTGACCTCTGCAGTTTTTGAGATCGATTCCATTTTGTTCTAAGACGTCCATAATAAGCTTGGCAATGTCAGCACCTATCTTTTTTTCAAGATTCTCGACCCTCAGAAAGCGCTCCTTCACGGTCCATCTTTTGTCAGTACCAAAGTATACAAAGCGGAGAACAAAGGTGATTTGCTCGGTGTGAGAGACGTCCGGAGTCCCGTCCATAAGAATGGAATAGTAGATGGTCATATGAGCTTCGTTGATGATGGCACCGTGAACGATTCCTCCGCGCTCTTTGATGAATTCATTTTAAGTGCTCCAGCCCAAGTAATGGGCATTCAATTTGTTACCTTCTTGTTGGCAGCGGGAAACTTCTTCTAAGTGTAGTTGGAGAGTCTTGTTGTGCTTGGCCAAGAGCTCTAGGGTAGCTAGAAAGTTGCCAATGTCGTCTTCTCCAATCATTTTTGATGAACCTAAAAATTATAATAATAAGACAGATTTATTTAAAACAATAAAGAAGCATTAGTTTTATTTTATGATGATTCTATGATGATTTTATATTATGATTTATGAATATTATAACATATTTATTTAAAAGAATAAAGAAGGATTTGTTTTATTTAATGATTTCCAAAATATCTAGTTAATCTTATAAATATAAGCTAAATAGATTTAAAGATAGTCGGTATCACAATAGAATAATTGTAAATAGATTTACCTCTGAAACTAAGGTTTCGTGACGCTAAAAAAGAGTAACAATAAGATGCATCGTAGAATTTCACGCCACCTGGCTGCTTCATTTCTTATCGAGTTTTCAAGAGCTGCGTCTATTCCGCTTTGATTTTCTAAGCTTTTTAGCGCCGTTTTCCATTCTATGTAAAAGTTTCGATGCTGGGCGTTATTCCGGTGACTTTTGACTTTCTCAAGTGGCTTGTGCCAGTTGCAGCTTATTCCATCATTCCATCTTAGAAGGTGCGACTGGTGTCCGATCCTAAAATATTGTTTGCTTCCAAACAGAGAACACGGAAAGCAAATAAATGATATCTTAGATACACTCCAGACCAGCCAATCTCTGCATGTCTTCTCCCCGTTGATAGAAGTTTCGTAGAAAATTAATTCAGGAACCTTCTTCTTATTAGAATCTTTCGGGAAAGCTGAAGGATTTCGAGGAAGCCCCTGTAGAAGCACAGAATCTCTTTCCACTTTGGTAAGATGTGCTGCCCACAAAGCAGGATCATTGGAAGGAATGGTAGCGATGGGTTCTTCTGTTGGCAACACCTGAAAATAAATTTTAAAAAATCTTATTTTATTAGCTTAAAAGTTTATTAACATCATTTCTTTTAAAGAGGTAGAACTTACCAAAATATTCTCTTCATTCACAGCTACCATTCCGATTTTTGATAGGGGGTCTCCCGAGCTTTCAGAAATGTCAGTGACATCGTTTTCAGTTCCAACCTATAAAAATAAGTCAAAAATTTATATAACATTGAATTAATCAAATGGGAAAATATCCTTTCACGGGGAAAACTATTTACTACTTGAATCGATTGACTTGGCAGGAAAGAGTTTGACGCAGTAGGACTTTCATCTTCTCCTTTTTTTGTAACTGTAATACCACAGTCTTGAAGAGTGCATTTGTTCTTTTCCTCATTCGCAATTCTTTGAGCAGCATTCTTTCTTACTTGACAACCAGAATCTTTCTTTTTAAAAACAGACATGTTTTAATTCTTTTTGAAACAGCATCCGCTCATAAGCAAAGAACTGTTTGAATTTCTTCTTGATTGGGTCTATCAGACTATCACATCGATATCACGTGTTTCAAAATTGTTTCAAATTTGAGAGATTTTAAAAATTAGAGAAATAAATTTTATAAAATTGTTTTAATTTTTTATATCAATATCAAACTACTTGGATTTAATCTAATCTCTTTTTTTAATAAAGTAAAAAATCTCCGTTTTTAATTGAATGAAAATCTCCGTGCACTAAAGTTATTTTAAACATTTACTTCAGCGGGTTGTTAAATTAATCATTAGTATTCACTTTATTTGCGAGTTTCCGCTATATAAAAAGAATCGCTTTATTTAAAACTAATGTTTTGAAACTTTCAAAACATTAGTTTTAAATACAATAAAAAAAGTAATTAATGCTTTAAAACTAAGAAAATTAGCATTACTTTCAAATTGAAAGTAATGCTAGTTTCTTAGTTTTAAAGCATTAATTACTTTTTTTATTTAAAAAGTCCAATTATGAAGCACTTCATTACAAAGTTGAAAATTTAAACTAAAAAAAATTGACCGGCCAAAAAAAGCAATTGACCGTCTATTAAATGTTTTAGCTGGTCAGATTGACCGGCTGCTTTTGATTTCTTATTTTCCACGCTGCTTCCCAGTACTTCATCTTTTTTTTAAATAAACATGAAAAAAAAAAATTATTTTTATTCGGCTTCGTGCGCCCCTGTCGACCTGGCGCCCGGGACAAAACAACCCAGTAGACCCCCCCCCCCCTCACGGCGGCCTTGTATATATATATATATATATACATATATATATATATATATATATATATATATATATATATATATATATATATATATATATATATATATATATATATATATATATAAATATTGCTACTTTAATTTTTTAAGTAGTCAAACGAAAAATGTTTTTAATTTAACAGTTTTTGATCTTTTTTAGATAACTTATACATTTACCGGTAATCCGTAAGGTCTTTTTTTTTTTGTTTTTTTTTTATCAAATACCAGTAATGAGAAAACGTGGTAATTGCTAATGATGGGTTTATCGAGGTTGCGGTTACCTGTAAGTTAATAATAAATAATACATTTTCTCGTCGCAAACTGAAAAAATAGTAAATATTAAATTTATTAGTATTACGTAATTATATTTCTAAAGTATTTATTTTAAATTGTTTTTATATATACATTTCATATCTTTATTTATTTAAATTTGTTTTTTTTTCATCTTAATTTTTTCAATATGTTTTTAAAAGTATCCTTTACTCTTAATTTGTGACTGCCTTTTATCTTTCCAGCGTTTTATTTATTTCAAAAGTATTACATCTCCGCTTTAAAAATAATTTCTCAAAAAAGTCTATAATATGATAACCGAATATAACAAAAAGATGATACAGAATCAAAGTTCTTGAACTTGTCTTGAAGTAAGAAGAAGAAAATAGCCAAAATAAACTCTCAGTGATTAGCAAACAATAAAGCAAAACCCAAGTAATATTTAAAAACAAGAATATTATTTCTACTGTTCGATTTCGTCTTGGATTTTTAAGCTTAATATCTGGCTTATTTTCCCAAAGTCTCGACAAAAGTAGAGCCAATAGTATTAGCAATATTACATTTAAAATTTGATTGGAAAAACAGAATCGACGTAAATCTATCACAAAAATGGTTTGCTCGCCTACCAATTTTGTTATATTGATTTGAACTTGAATCCAATCTGTATTAAACCAACCAAATTGTTTCATCTTATTCTCAATAAAACAATTCCTAAAAATATTTTCAAAGAGAAGTAATATTAACAACAAAACTAAAAACAGATAAATAAGAAAACGGATTGCTTTCAAATAACTTTATTTGATGTTGTCATTAAAATAAAAATTTTAGTTTGTAATAAAATTGGTGGTTAAATTAAAGTTAAAGCAATTTAAAAAAATATTTGATGACGTTTGTAGAATATCTGGTATGTAGAATATCTGGTATACTTTACAGAAGCTATTTGGCATGATGTGATGTGTATTCTCAGGACCGTTCCGAACGGGGGGTGTCCCACCACCCAAAGCTGTCATATAAGCTTTTGAGTTAGCATGTTGAGCAAGTTGTGAACTACAGTTGGCAAGTTGCAAATATATATTTTTTTTGGTGTCTCTAGTTGGCGAAAAATACAAACAACAACACCCTCCATTTTCCCCCCTCCTCCCCTCATGGATGACCTCTTCGGGACGGCCCTGTGTATGCTGACAAAGGTTGTTTTTGTATGGTGTTGTCTTCTTTTATTTTTATCTTTGAAGAACTTTAAAAGCACAAGCTTTTATAGAAAGTTATCAACTTGATTTGAAGTTATCAACTTGATTTAAAGTTATCAACTTGATTTAAAGTTATAAACTTGATCTAAAGAGCAACTAAAACGTAAATAATGGTAGTGGAGTCTGATTTCGAGTAAATGAAACGCTATTTATCACCAAACATGAAAGTAGTTAATAAATGAAGCGCTATTTATCACCAAACATCAGTTAAAAAGTTAACAACTAATTAGGAAACGGTGTGTTAAAAATTTAAAACAGTGTGTAACCAATTAAAAACTAATTACTTTTAGATATCAATTCTAAAACAAAACACAACTTTTGTTTTAACATTATAAAGAGCATGACAGTAAGTAAACAAATGTTTATTAAACCAAAAAGTAACGAAAAAACAAGTAAACAAATATATTTAAAAACAAAAACATGATTTTGATAATTTATACTTAAACAAATAAATTTAATACCAAAAACATAACTATGATAATTTATACTTGTTTATCACTTGTACATTTTAATTTAAATAAATAAGATATAAATAAATAAAAGTAAAACTTAAAAAACGGTATGTGATAGCTGCAAATATAAAATATCTTCAAAAGTGATTTTTCGACATCGCATAAAAATGTTCAAATACCTTGTCTTGTTTGAATGCCGCTTTAAATGTCTTTATTACACACCCTGTTAAAATCAAGGCGTTTTTTATTTTTTGCAGATGTCTTTTAGTTTACTATTGAAATAATTCAGAGTGCTTATTTCAATACATACATTTTTTTTTTTTTTCAAATCAAAAAATGCATAATGGTATAATGCATGTTATTAATTGATGGTTTATTTTTCAAGTTAGTTTTTATTTTTTTTAAATCTTTTATAGTATTTTTTTTTTAATGCAGTTGTTAGTTTTTACTTTTATAACTAATTCCACGTCAATTCAAATAATTCAATTAAGGTGTGCTGACTAAGGGTGTTCAGGTACTTCTACACAATTAAAAAGACGAAAATCTTAATCATTGGTAAGGAAGGAGGCGTAAATTTTTAGTTAAATACTTTTTCGCGGTGCTTTATGATAAGACATGAATTCTTGCACCTTAAGAACTATAAAAAAAAAATTATAACACCTGTTTTGAAAGATACTTCTTGTGCGATTCATTTCCAATTTGTTTACAAGTATTCCTGAAGCACTTAGTTTTTAATTTCAGTTGCAAGTTTGACCATGTAAACTAAAATGCTAAATCGAAAAAGAAGAGTAATTTTAGCTGTAAAGAGTAATTTACGTTTACCTGTCGTACCTTTCATCATTATATTTTATATATAAGGAGAAAATTAGTATAAAAAGGTATTCAAAAAGAGTTTTGTCTTAAATGTTAAAGAAAAAAGATAGTTACAAGTTAGTTTGAATATTTCAAGTGGAGGTTTATTTTGAAAAAATGCATTTAAAGTGACCATCAGAGAACTTTAATCTAAAAATTTAAGCAACTGGCTTTTTTTGGAAGTATGTATAATTTTTGAGGAATTCGCAATCATTTGCTATTTTAATGTTCACAATATTAGTTGTTAATATTATTTTTCAACAGTTAATTAATATTGTTATTCTATAGTTAATTTAAAATTAATTTTAACTATTTGTGAATATACTTATTATAAATTATCATTCATAATATTAGTAAATTGTAATATTATATTATTAATAAACTGTTATCTGCTCAACGTCAATCAATCCGAATAATAAACTTTCAACCCTTTATTACAGATACTTTAAACTTCTTCAAAACACTTATAATTCCTACATTAGCACTAGTTAGATTTACAAATTTTTTTGTTTGTTTTTGATTACCTTCAGGGGTGGCGCCATCATTTTTTGGTCTTCGAGATATCTAACATCCAAACATGGAGCAAACTTTAAATATTCATATGTTTATACTTACGTCAAATAAGGATGCTTTGCAAACAACTGCGATGATTGGAGACTGGGAACAAAAAGTCCCAAAATTTAGCCCCCCTCCCTACTGTCTCAAATGTGAGAACAACATGTTGGTGAAATATTTTTTGTACTATTTTCAATTAAACTTATATAAAAATATAAAATTTGCAAACCACCTCAAATTTAGAGGGATTTAAACTTTAAATGGTCATATTTTTTGAACACTTTTTATTTTACAATGAAACCTAAAATTTATCAATGAATATAAGTCTAGTTAAAAATAGTACAAAAAATATTTTATCCACTTGTTTTTCTCACATTTTGGGCAGAAGGGGTCTAAAATTTTGGGGTTTTTTTGTTTCTAGGCTCCAACCATCGCAATTTTTTGCAAAGCATCCTTATTTGACATAAGTATAAACATTTAAATGTTTTGAGTTTGCTCCATGTTTTGAAGTTAGATATCTCAAAGACCAAAAAAAAGTTGGCGCCACCACTGATTCACTTAATAAAAATTAACAAACATCTTTATTAAAACTCGATTTATGCATACAAATTTAAAAAAATATTAACAATTAAAAACCTAAAGTATCTCCGTGTAAAACTTTTAGTTAAGGTAAGCACTTTAATTGCATATCAATGCATCTGTGAATGGAACAGGAGTCTTGCATGTATAGTGAATAAGTTCTAAAAATTACTATGTTAAAAAAAGTTTATCTTCATTTCCTTATTTAAAACAATATAAATTTAAACAAATTTAACAAATCAAATTAAAAAATTATATAAAACTAACGTTATTTAATTTTTTAATTTGTTTTATTAAATTAGTTAGATATCTCAAACACTAAAAAAATGTAACTATTACCTACAACAAATTTAAAATTTTGTTGTAGGTAACGCTTTCAAACCTTTCCTTGTAAAATCCAAAAACATAACGGTTTTGTAGACCTAGACATAATTCCCGATAATTGAATAGATCAGATCACAATAGATTTGAATAGATCTTTTCGATTGAAATTGATTGAAAAATTTGGATATACAATAGAACTTGAATAATACACAAAAGAAATTGAAAAAATCAGATTCGATTAGATCTTAAAACTAATTTATTTTTTATAACTAATATTAGTTATAAAAGCAAATTTATAGAGAATAAACTTTAAATCACAATCATTCATTCAAATTTTTTTTTTTTTTAAAACACATCACAAATATGATATAGAATACAAATGATTTATTTAACTTTAAAAAAGTTTAAAAATTATTAAAGCTTTTTTTGCTGACAGTATAAATATTAAATTTCTCTAATATTAAAAGCCATTTGATTTTGGATACAAAAATATTAATCTAAGGAGAAATTTGAATGTTTAATCATTAGACTTTCATATCATTGGTGTTGTTGATACTTCTTCAGAAATTTCTTAATTTAAAATGACTGTAGTGTAACCTTTAATGTAATTTTTTAATAATGTAAAGTAACCTTTAATTTAATTGTAGTGTAACCTTTATGCAAACCTTTAATTTTTATTATTTGACGACGCACAGTGACCCAGAACAACCTAAAAATGGCAAAAAGTCCGGAAAAAAAAGTGAAAGTTTTTTAGACTTAAAATGTTATAGTAAATAGCTTTTTGATCTAAAATCAACTTTAAATAATTTCACAGATATTATAAGTGTATAATTTTAAAGGGATATATGTGTAAAAATTTAAATTTATTATCATAAAATTATGAAAATTTAAGGTATGGTTATCTTGTAAGCAACCTTATTTTCTACCTTCATACAAAGCTTTATTATTATTTTTGCTAAAGTAACGAGTCGCTAGATATTTAAAGTTTATTTTCTTTTTTTTCTTTAGATTTAAAAAACAAGTTCTTTTTAATTTTTCTTTTAAAAATTAAAATTTTTACACACAAGTTTGAACATAGGTGCAGGCTAAAAAAAAGTTCCACGTTGTTCCACGTTCAATTTTAGTAAAACAAATCCACTAAACTATAGCAAAGTAAACCCTACAATATTTGCTGCAACCTTCTGCTCCTTAAGGAGGTATTTTCAATAGATTAATGCATAGTTATGTCAAATTTAACACCGCCCCTTTCTTTTTGATTTAAAAACACTTTTCGGACGTTTGTGTAATAATATATAATCTAGTATTAAAAGTCTTATAAAAATATTTGGTAATAAAGAAATTAAGCTTTAAAAGTAAAATGAAAAAGCTAGATCTATTTTTAAAAAGTTCGCTAATCTGAAGTAAATAACGAAGCACTTCCTGAAACGCTTGAATTGCACAGATTTTTATTTCGAAAGTGAAAAATAAACTTAAAAAATATTGTAGAAACTATGGAAAGTTTTTAAAGTACAAAAATAATTGGCTAGGGAAAAATCTCATCAATTATAGTGTGTCTGTTCATCCTAGACCAGGAAGACCAATCAAGGAATGGTAGCGATTTCAGAGCGCAACGAAAAACATTTGATTTTTGACAAAAAACACGTAATTTTCATAAACTTTACTCACTTATACCGTTTTTTAAAATAAAGGTTTTTTTGCATCAATTAGTTTGACTCAGCTTCTTTCCAACCATATATAGATAGTACTATGTTTATTATGGCTTCTTTATATATAGATAGTACTTATACTTATTATGGCTTCTTTTATATATTATTTAAGTCTTAGGAGCATTATTGATAAAAAAAACTTGCCGCGGGAGACGTTTTTTAAAAAGAAGTTTTTGAAAGTAAGATTTCCTAAGCACCAAAACACATCTAATTTGTATGACACTTTCCATATATTAAAAAAGGGACTAGGAATCTAATGAAATGTAGACTTATTTTAACATTCATACATAATTTTTAAATTTTCAGCTAATGTTTTTTTATTTCATTTTGGTGAAAATTTCACACCAAATCATTTCACGCCAAGTTTTCTATACTAAAGGAGAAGGCGTTTTGTCAAAAAATCATCAGTTTTTCCAGCACAAAAAATCCAATTAACTTCTAAAGTTGAAAGACCCCTCATTTTTTTAAGTCTTTTAAAGCTCTATACAACTATGTTAACAATGTATAAATAATTTGACAAAAAAAACCCTCTGGAATAGCTAGGAATGGGGAGATCTTTGACAAAGACTTTGTGAAAGAAGTAAAAGAGAAAAGATTGTAGATTTAGCTAATAAACGTCATGTTGCTCTATCTCTAGCTGCATCAAAAAGTGCTAAAGCAGCAGAAGAAAAAAATTCAGCTTATATTTTGAAAAAAACTTCTAAGTGTGTTGATGTAGGTTAGATGAGTAGTATTGATTTTTTGACTCAGATAACTATGAAACAAGAGGAGGCTCTTGCTCTGAAAACAAAAACTGACTTAAGTGATTTACTATACCAAATTTCGAGAAACTCAGCCCTTTCTCACAATGTAAAAATATATCCTAGTCTTAATAAGCTTGGGGAAGAAAAGCTAAATGTTATCCTGAAGGTATTCAATTTACTAAAATGTCAGCAAAATGGTTATTACAAAGTATGCTAAATCATTCGGTTACTAGGATTATAGATATGATTGATTTAAGGGAAAGTTGAGATGAATGGAATTTTATATGTGAAAATTAGGTTTGATGGAGTTTTAAGTTAAAGTATTTACAATAAAAAATTTGATAGCCTTCGTTTTACTGAAAAGTCAAATCAAGATGATAGCCTATTTAGCACAGAAAGTGTACCTCTTCTGTTTAAAGTTAAAAACATTGACTTTTGGAAAAATTCTAAAAGTTCTAAATGCCACTTTTGTAGACCTCTTCACCTGCAATAAAAAAAAGAGACATCAGAGTTGTGCAAAGAAGAAGAAACTGATCTTCAAACTCAAATTAGTCAGTTAAAGCCCTTCTCGACAGATTTGAATATTACTAGTACATTAGTAACTATTAACCTTACTTTTAAAGTTGATGTGACCATGTGTAATGGGAAAGTAATAAACTTGTACGGGTATTTATTGCAGGTACGGGTATTTAGTGCATGTGATTACAACCTTCTCCCAACTCTATAACTCCAAAACACAAACCTTGGCAAACAAAGCCGCCGCGCAGAGAAAAAAGTTGAGCGCGAATCTATCAGGGACGTGATGAGGATTGAACTCGAAACTTCTTGCTAAAGAGGCGAGCGCTCTATCTCTACACCACTACCGCCTTTCTAATGGTATATGAGTGTTTAATGTTGAAAAAAGTAAACTCGTTAAGTTTTAGATCAACATATGTCATTGAAAAAGTAGCAGTTACATTCAAGCCTGTCATTGGGTCATCCTTGCCCCCCAGGAAAATAATGGTTTAAGCCTCTCCAGCCTCCCCTCCCCCTTCTCATTCACACTAAAATTCGTAAATAAACACGATTTTTTATACGCTTTGCATAATAAATTACTGCATGATACCAAACCAAGTAAAACGGTAATTATTAAAAAAGGTACTAAAAAAATCAGGTGTTTTTTTTCTACTTATAAAATTTATAACAACATCAGAAAGAAACATTCTTAGAACAGCCAGCAAACATTGTTTTAGTAGATTAGCAGTGGACCTATATAGGCATTTTACGCGGTTCATTAGAGTTTTACGCATCAGTTACTTAGTGGACCATTAGTGGCAGCCGCTATAAATTGCTGGTCGATAACTTTCCGGCATGTTAAATAGGTTAGTCATCGGCTAGCCACGTTTGACGACTGCCACTAATGGCCCACCAAGTAACCAATGAGCAAAACTACTGTGGACCGCTCAAAACGCTTATATAAATCCACTGAAGTTCGACAATAGAATTTTTGCTGGGCAGCATTGATATTAGATAAATGGTTCATTGAAAACCACCGGTACCAATAGTAATTGAAGTAAACACAAAGCTCTTGGAATGCAGACATTCATTTGCAAAATAAATATCCTCGTTGTTTAAGTGGATTTTTAAAAGCTCTAAGGTGGGAGATATGATAGCAATAAAATCCATATCTAGAAGATAGGTAAGAAATCCGAAACGAGTGATAAATAAAGTATAAGCTTTCTTTCACATTTCAATCTCAGCTAAAAATTGATCTATGGTGATTATAACCTCAGCAACCATTTTCCCTCTTCCAGTAAATTTTTATGTCTCAATAAACTTATATCCGTCATGTTAGCATTTGGGCACTCCTTTTCGTTTCTGGTCAGCAGAGTACTTTTCGGTGTCCACCAATGTCAGCTTCTTTTTTCAAATTTTTAAAAACTTGATTTGACCGATAATAGACAGAGAGTTATACAGTTCATTCACTACAGATAAGTCAACTTCAACAACTTGAAGCATTTTGCTTACTTTGTTGCGCAAGTTTATAACTATGCTCCAGAGGACTACCATGATGGCTGCCTCCAGCGAATCAATTTTTCTGAGAAGTTAACTAACATCTACTATTGTGTTCGGCCGTTGCGTTTTGCTATTTTTCAGTTCTTTTAAAGCTACTTTTGAGCTTAAGATATATTTCAAATATATAAATCTATAAGTACCATTGACAAATAAAAACTTTAAAAAACTGCTTTTGACAATTATACCTTGTAATTAACAAAAAACCCGTTTAAAGAACAGAACATGCGTCTGTAATCGCAAGTTACTAGTTTGTAAGAAACCTTTTGGAATCCGTACACTCTGATTTGGTTTTGAAATGAAGACCGAGAGAAATGTTGAAACAAAAAAAAGTTATCTAGCTGTTGAAGATAGCCAAAGAATAAGCAGCTACCACACAGGGCTGATAGAACCAACTAGATTCAAAGAATGGCTAGCGCATGTAACACATTTAGCTAATGGATCTAACTCTTTAAAATGGGCTTGCAATCCAGTGTAGACCTTACACATATTGGAGGCATTACCATATTACTGCCCACGGTAATCAATATTGTTGATGCCGTGCACCTTTAATGTCTTTTTGTTAAGACTAAGCATATCAGCTGCCTCGTGACCTCTCATTGAAACTAAACGTTTGTGGTTGACTAAGCGATGATTGAAAAATGTTTGGCAGCTTTAATTTTAATTACTGTAGGAAAGAAATTCGATAATATATATAGTGCTAATTCAAACTTGTCACGTGCTATTTTTAAAGTAAATGCAAAGTATATTAAATAAAGTTGTAAAAGCAATTTATAACTACCAATTATTTGTAAAAGCGAATTGCCAAGTTGCAGGATGAACTCTTTAGATACGTTAGCTGATAGATAGGAAGTGGTATCTTTACCTGTGTTTACTTGAATGTTATTATATTTTTAGCTAAAAACGGGTCATAATTAGCTAGTTACTCTAATGAGCCAAGGACATTTTTATAACATTATCCATTTTTCTGTTCTGATCCACAAAATGCTAACCCTCTGATGCGCTATGCGTAAAAAATACCTAGTTAGATTTTGATTAATGTATTAACGTCACAAAGTGGGGTTTCAGTTTTGTCAATAAGTCACAGGGTCTCAGAAATTGAAAAATCAGCTATGCTAACATCTCTTCCCAGCTAGCACACATACGTTGCGTTGGCTTGATATCGACCGCAAATGTTGTCTTCATATCATTTTGGTTACAAATGCGACGTCGCAAATAACCAAATAAATAACCAAAAAACAACGTTGTTTTTTAAGTCAGCGTTGCGTAATATTTTACGTTGATTCAACGTAGTAGTTTACGTTGGCACAATATTGTATTTTACGTTAGCGAAGCGGTGTATTTTAAGTTGATTCAACGTTATATTTTAGGTTTGCACAACTTTTTATTTAACTTTTATTGAAATTAAACTTATTTGTTTTATATTTTAGTATATATATATATATATATATATATATATATATATATATATATATATATATATATATATATATATATATATATATATATATATATATATATATATATATTACATATTTTATATTTATACGCATATAAAATTGTATATACGTACTCATACACACATATTTCAACCGTTTTGATGAATTAACATTACTAACGTTGTCCAAAATCTGATTATGTTTATATAAAATCTAACGTTGTTCCAATGTTCAACGTTGTTCAACGTTGAATCATTCAATCAATATTAGGTAATACACATTTGGTCAAAGTTAATCCATATAATTTAGATCAACGTTTTTGCTAACTATTTTTAATCACGTCTTTATTAAGGCTTTCATTAATATGAATACAATAAAACTAACATTGGATCAACGTTGTATTTGCATTGAAAAAAATAGCCGACGTTCGTGATGTATTTACATGCTTTGGCCCAACGTAAGTGTGCTAGCTGGGTTTTGAAAAACAAAAAAAAATGCGTTTTAATCCCGATGAGTTGGGATTAAAACGCATTTTTTTTTGTTTTGTTCTTTTTATTACATTATAAATAAGTATTTTGCTACAATATTTAAAATACAAATATATAATAATAAAAAAATATACATATATTGATCGTTATTAAATAATAAAAGAACGCGGGGACTCGTAGAAGACCATACGGTCTTGTCGTCGTGTACCGCTAAGAAATGTTCGTGTTAAAATTTATAAGATATTTACAAGATAAAAAATAAGTAACGAAGTAAGAAACTTAATATATTCCGTTACAAATACAAATAACATTATTGCATATTACAGTTGCTAATGACACATGTATAATTTTTATAAATTCATGTTTAAGGGGGAACACTCCTCAAAAAAAATGTTTTTTTTTTTTTTTTTTTTTTTTTGGTATTATAAAATTAAATTTATTATAAAATTAAATGGTGAAAAAATTATTCAAAATTAACTTTTATTTGTAAAATAAATGACATTTTTGTATGACTACCTGTTTGCAATTCTCACCTAGCAACGCCCCTAGTTACAAGAAAATTATCAATAAAATGCATATAGTCCCCTCTTTATGCCGTTTTTTTTGCAGTTTCATCATAAATACTTTCTACTATCTCTAAAGCCATGATTCAAAACCACATATTTAGAAAAGTGTTTTATGTGTTGTTCATTGTAAGTCGTCTTTTAAGCTGCTAATTTACACACGAGTGAAGAAAAATGGACAGTTTTAAGTCGAAATATAGTTGTGGTAGAGTTAAATTTTCAACGAAACGTCTTAAGAAACGTAAATGTACATTTTATGGTTTAAGAAAACAAGAAAAATGTGTAAATATTGATGTAAATAGTGTTAATAGTAATGGTGTAAATATGACAGACTCTGTTGATAATGTTGATAGTGAAAGTGTATTTGCAAGTGTATCAAAAAGAAAAGTAAAACCAATAATAGTACCGAGTAAACACTCAAAATGTGTCAGTGGCTACAGATTTGTTGATATGGAAATTCTTGCCTCCGTATTTGATAAACTTGGATGTCCAGAATGTTTGCAACCTCTGTTGTCTTTAATCGAGAATAAAAAGTCTTGCAAAGGATTTGCATCAAAATTATCTATAGGTTGTATTTGTGGATTTAAATTAGACTTTTACACATCAAGAAATGTAGAAGGATATGATGTTAATAAAAGAGTGGTATATGCTATGAGAACACTGGGTCAGGGCCAAACTGGTCTACATCGGTTTGCCACTCTTATGAATATGCCAAGAGGAATATGTAATAAAAGCTACAATGTTATTGTACATAAATTAGTAACCGCAGCGCAAACAGTATCTAATGAAACTATGCATGAAGCTGTACAAGAACTCAGGGAAGGCAAATCTCCTGATGAGGTAGTTGATATTGGAGTTTCTGTCGATGGAACATGGCAAAAAAGGGGATATAGTTCCCACAATGGGGTTACGGCAGCATTGTCCATAAAAAATGGGAAGGTTTTAGATGTCGAAGCCTTATCTAGGAAATGTAAAATATGCGATGAAAATTGAAATATCCTCAATTCAAAGCAGCAAAACCAAGCAGAATTAAAAACACATGTTTGTAACAAAAACTATGATGGATCTGCTAGTGGAATGGAAACTGTTGGTGCTGTAAATATATTTAATCGCTCTCTTGAGAAATTTAAATTACGGTACACAGAATATTTGGGTGATGGGGATAGCAAGAGCTACACTACTGTTAAAAGTACATACAAGGATGTTGAAGTAATTAAATTAGATTGCGTTGGACATTTTCAAAAGCGTATTGGATCTCGCTGTCGGCAATTAAAAAAACAAGTCAAGGGCTTAAATGGTAAAGGCCGTTTAACAAATGCTACAATTGATAGATTACAAAATTATTTTGGTATTTCTATTAGACAAAATTGTGGCAACCTTGAAGGTATGAGATCCTCAGCCTTAGCAAGTTTATTTCATGTTGCATCTTCATCGAAAAATAATTATCATTATCCGCATTGTCCGGTCGGTAAAGATAGTTGGTGTAAATACAATCGAGATAAAGCTAATGGTACAAATGAGTATAAACCAGGAATAGGTCTTTCTATTGATATTATTCTTAAATTGAAGCCCATTTATGTTGAATTAACATCAGATTCTTATTTAAACCGTTTACTTCATGGGAAAACGCAGAATCAGAACGAAAGCTTTAATGCAATGATATGGTCCAGAATACCTAAGTCAAAGTATGTTTCGCTTACACAGCTAAAGTTTGGACTCTATGATGCTATTGGAGCCTTTAATATAGGATTAAAGTCTAGTATTTTAATATTTGAAAAACTACTTATGATACCAGGACAGCATACCATTTCTAGTTGCAATTACTTGAACCGGAGAAGAATCAGGATGTCGGAGTATAAAAACAAAGATACCATCAAGAAGCGTAGGAAAATTTTGAGAGGACGCAAACATAAAAAATCTGATAAATTTGATCAGAAAGAAGGAAATATGTATGAGGCTGGTTTTCATGATTAAAAACTATAGTTAACATACTTTTATATATGGTATTTTTTGAGTTAGTATTGTTTTTATAACATTTTTTTTTCCAATTTTATCTTTATTTGCATTTTTCTCAGAACGCTGGTTTTTAATCTCCCGGCAAAGATATCTTGAAAACCGCTTGACTGATTTGTATGAAATTTTCAGGAAGGCTTCCTTTAATAAAGATGTATACAATGAACAGACAACTTTTTCAAAACATTTTTTAAACAGAAGAAATATTGAAAAACGTATGTGATTTTTGTGCTAAAAATTATTTCTACAATCAAACATGGATAACACCTGGTAGAAAGGTTGTTAGAAAAAACTGTCTGCTTATTGCATAGATCTGTCAATATTCTATAAGTTTTGAAAAAATCAGCTAAAAATATTATTCTAATCAACTCCAATCTTTGCCAGGGCGAGGGAACTAATTTCACTTTTTTCCCTAGTTACCAGGTTGCCATGGCAACGGGGTGCCATTATTTGTGATAAATCTTCCTAACATTTTATGTCCTCCTATTTGAAACATATAACAACTTTTGTAATGCTATATTTTAGAAAATAAATTTTTGAGGAGTGTTCCCCCTTAAATAGAGATTAAAAAGGAAGATCACTAAAAAATATCAAAGTATATTGTTAAACCTTTCGTTTAATAGAAAAGTAGTTACTTTAATGAATAAAATCCTCAGTGAAATTTTTTTAAACTATTTTATTCCATGAGAATGGTCCGCGATAATCAATACAAAATTTAAAAAGATTTGTTTGAAAACGGGCTAAAGTTACCATTGCGTAAAATACACTTATTTTTATCTTTTGATGAATATAAATTATGGAAAGAAATCGGGGGATGAATTGGTTTTACATTTAAGCATAAAACAAAGAATAAAAATATTAAGCTCTTATATATTAAAAACTTTCATTTCAATAATAATAGGCTTGGCATGAGTACAACGGTCTTTAAGATATATAAGACGTGCTACATGCTTCTGCTGACAATAATGACGTTTAAGTTTATTTTTATTTGTACTACCCCATGCAATGTTTTCATAGTTTATGTGACGATGAATAAATGAGTGATATAATTGGACTAAAGCATGTTTATTTTAAACATTAATTGCTTCGTACAATATTCCTATACTTTTTGGAATTTTCTTTGATAAGTTTTTAATGTGATTTTTCCATGTAAGATTTTCATCTATACAAACATCAAGTTGGTTACTGTTACTTGTTTAACTTGTATAATGTCAATAACAATATATGTTTTTGTTAACAATAACAGTTTATGTTTTTTGATAAGAGGATGAAAAAGAATCCATTTAGTTAGTTTTAAACCAATCAGATATTTTAATTAACTCTATGTTCACGTAATGAAATAGAGTAGGAATGCTTTTGTGTGACATAAATAAATTAGTGTCATCAGCAATCATAATTGCTATTAAATCCGAGGCTTTGTATAGATCATTAATATAAATAAGGAAAAGAAGAGGTCCTAATATAGATCCTCGAGGAACTCCACATGTAATATTTAACAAATGTCAAGAGGAATTTCACTCTCAGATGAAGAAAAAGAAAAATTGAAATCGACAGGTCATTGCGTTTATCAAACAGAACAATCGCTGAGACGCTTACCACGTTTTATCAATAATTTTGTAAATGATCCATCGAATTATTGCTCAAAGCATCGATTTTGAAGACCGATGCTTACGGCTTGTCAACTGCGACAAATTGTACACGCTGTTAGTTACCGCACAGTCTCCACGAGACATATTGGCACTGATTTGGGAAAAAAAATACTCAAGATGGACGGTGAATTGTTCATATTGAGCATGACTTTTTAAATGCTCAAAATATACAATTCACCGTCTATCTTGAGCATTTAACATAAAAAAATGCATATCTCAAGCACTAATTAAAGCACACAAACGCATTTGTCTTCAATGTGCGAAGGACCATATGACATGTATATATGATATAAATATGATACATATATATATATATATGTATATATATATATATATATATATATATATATATATATATATATATATATATATATATATATATATATATATATATAAATATATATACATATATATATATATATAAAATAATATATATATATATTTATATATATATATATATATATATATATATATATATATATATCACACACACACACACACACACACACATATATATATATATATATATATATATATATATATATATATATATATATATATATATATATATATATATATATGTGTGTATGTGTGTATATTATATTTAATTAACTCTATAAATATTCTGCTGGTTCTTGCTTTTTTAAAAGCCCTAGCATAGTTTAACTAAATGCAACATTTTGTATAATTACAAAAGAAGAATTTAATAGTGATAAAAACAAAATAATCTCTAAAGATGTAACTTAATGGTCAAAAGACAACAGTTTTGTTTCTGATAACACATCAACATATGTTTACTTATATAGCATCTGATGATATTTTGAAAGAAGAACTAAACATAAATAGTTAGTTATTAGTTATTCAAAGAGAACTATCAAAATAGGTTAGAGTTAAACCAAATATTCTATTATATAGAATTAAACTAGAGTATGGAACCATTTTTGTGAAATATTTATTAACGAGTAAATAAAAAAATGTTGAAAAATTTAAGCCTAGTTATAATGGAAAAATTTCTACATTGTCTGCACCTTTAAATTAAAACTAATTTAATCAGGGAAAATAAAAGCTTGACATAATGCTAATCAATGTTGAGAAAATAAGAAACTAAAGATCAATACAAAAACAAAAAAGGATTGAAGAATAGATTAAAAAACTTACTGCGTCAAATTTTGGTACAGTTATAAACCGTAGAAATAAAACTTCTCCAACTTTATTGTCAAAAAAGCTTACAAGAAACTGTGATAGCAGTTTACAATTACAAGCTTATCAGTGGAGTATTGAAAATGAAGATAATGCTAATGAAAAGTTTAAAGAAAAATTTATCTGTAACGATAAAAAAACGTAATCTTATTATAAATCCTGAATATCGTAGCAGGTTCAGGTGGCCCAGTACGAGGGTACGAGGACTTGTACTGGGCCCTGATACTGGCTCAGGAAACTGGGTCCCCAAAAAGAAACTGGGCCCCTTATCCTCAAAGAGAAAAAATTTATTAAGTTCTATAAGTTTCTATCAGGGCATTTTTACAACATTTTATTTAACTTGTTTCACGTCGCACAGTGGAGTATTTTAAAGTAATAGTCGATCAAAAGTTGATTACAAAAATTTTGTAAAAGTATAATATTAACTATATATCATGAAAGATTTATAAAGGCTACATCACTAAACAATAATTTTAGTGTTGCCCACTCCCCCTTCCTGGTATGAAAAAAGTTTAAACTCAGACTTCGCGTGAGCTCATTGTATTTGTTTTTTACGCTTCCTGTCAAACACAACTTTTAAAAGTATTATTTAAGCTTGTATGCTGTAAAACCTTTAATAAATCACGATGAACGTTGAAGAAGAAGCTATGTACATACAAAATAAATGTATAGTTTCTTCATTTTACTTAACAAAGTGAGATTTTTTAAAATATATATTCGAGACTAAAATTGTTAGATTTTTTTTTGTAAATACTATATTCAAAATTGTTTTCGTATATGAATTAAGCCGAATTTAGCAAAGATTTTTTATGTAACTTAAACATTAGTTATTCTAGTTAGCATTTTTGAAATAAAATGTTCCACATAAATCTTCCATTTTTTAAAATTTAATTTTGATTAAATAATACGACAAAAACGTTGTCTTTTGAATAAAAACTTATTTCATTTTTTTTCAGAATCCCAACCAATGGTAAAAGAGATGACTAGAAAAGAACTCTACGATGTTATGAAACAATGCCCAGAGAAAAAAATTGATGACAAATTTGTGTTTTTAGAAGATCATCTCAAAATTATTACAAAATGTACTGAAAATGAACAAAATTCACTAAAAAACGCCTTAAATACTTTCAAGTTTCATTTTAAACAAAAATGGATAGCTGCTAACTACATAGAAGAACGTTTTTTGAAGCACAATAAACTATGGCTCAATGCTATCATAAGTTTACCCACCTGTAAAAAAAGGCCTAGTCGACCATCAAAAGATTTCGAGTTGTTGAGTTCGCCAAGCAAGAGACGTAGAACAAAAGCTTTGAGAGACCAAATATCTTATGCACAACTAACCTATGCTGCCCAAATGAGTCAGCGTGATGCAGGACATTGTGATGCGTCTAGAATAATGAAAGATATTAGCTACTCACCGGAAAAGGCAAACTAATATAGAGAAAGCTTCAATTCCATTCAGACGAATGTTATAAAAAAACACACACCATCGGAAGCATTATCAATTTTTGTGGAAGCCAATATGACAAGGAGACAATATGAAATAATTCATGCAGCTAATAAAAATATTTATCCATGTTATTCTCTTTTGAAAGAATCAAAAAAACAATGTTATCCTCCACAAGAGTCAATGACAGTTTAAGAAACATGTTGTGAAATTAAACTACAAGATATTCTAGACCACACAACTAGACGCTTGTGTGAATATTTAGATGAAGTTTTGGAAACCTTTAACGAAGAAAAAAGAAGCAATTTAGAAATGTTATCAAAATAGGGTTGTGATGGCTCACAGCAGCAAACATTTAAACAAAAATTCTAAAATAGTACAGATAGTGACTCTAACATTTTTCAAAGTTCATTTGTGCCTCTGCGGCTTATATGTCATATTGGTAGCCAAAAGATTAGTTGGCAAAACCCTTTGCCCTCTTCTACAAGATATTGTCGCCCAATTCGAATTCGTTTTATCCATGAAACTAAAGACATAACAAATGAAAAAATCTGCTATGTAGAAGATCAAATAAAAAACTTAAAAAAAACTGAAATATCGAAGTTTTTAGGTGGTATTATACATATAAAGCATACCTTGGCATTTACAATGGTTGATGCAAAAGTATGCAATGCTGCAACCAACACGACATCTACTATGAGGTGCTATATATGTGGACTAACATCAAAAGACTTTAATAATTTAACCATAAAAAAAAAATAGATAATCCAGATGCCCTTAAATTTGGTTTATCGATATTGCATACAAGGATTAGGTTTTTCGAATCTTTACTACATTTATCATACCACATTCCCATAAAAAAATGGCAAGCGAGAACACAAGATGATAAAATAATTGTAGCTGAAACAAAAAAAAACATTTTCAAAGAGAAAATGGGGCTGCTGGTGGATATTCCAACTGCAGGTTTTGGGAATACTAATGATGGCAATACATCAAGAACATTTTTCTCAGATCCTCAAACCTCATCCTGCATTACAGGAGTTAACATTGGACTTATTAAAAATTGTAGTATCATTTTGGAAACCTTGTCAAGTGGATATAAAAAATTTAAAAAGTTTGCAGAACTGACAGCAGAACTTTATGTTGAAATTTATGGATAGTATCCAATGACTCCTACAATGCACAAGATATTGAGACATGGTGCCACAATAATTGATCAAGCTATATTGCCTATTGGTCAATTATCGGAAGAGGCGGCTGAGGCTCGAAACAAGCACTTCCGTGATTATAGACAGAATTTCTCGAAGAAATTTTTAAGAGAAATTTGTAATAGGGATATCATAAACAGACTTCTGTTAAGTTCCGATCCTTTGTTGAGCAGTGTCAGAAAGAGGCTCAAGAATAAAAGAAATGCTTTTTCCAGTGAGGCATTAGAGTTCTTACAACCAGAAACATTGAACGAACTACAACAATATGAAGAGGAGGCATCTAGCGAAAATGAATCAGACTAATGTTTATTTTTTAGCGTTTTTTAAGTATATTTTTTTATTTTATGTTGTTTTTACCTTTATAGTAGGGTTTATTTCACCTTTATAGTATGTGTATTTGTATATTTCCTTTTGTTTAAATTGTTTGTATTTGCATCACTTTTTTTAAACATTTTTACTCTTAAGGCATTTAATGTTTTAATTGAAGTTTAACAGTTTATATTGTTGTTTAGTTTTTTTTTTAATTTTTTTTTTAAACTTTTTTTTGTATGGTTTATATGCAAAAGTGTGTTTTGAGTAAAAAAAAACCTGCACAATTATTTTAAATATTATATTATGATTTCAAACTGCTTTTAATTGTTTATCTAATTGTTAAAAGCCATAAAATAATTTTGATCAACTTTTTACCATAAATACTCCACTGTGCGTCGGTTTGTTTGTTTGTTTGTGTGGTGTCAAAACAAACACTAGGTCAGGGGTAATAAAAAAAAAACGCTTGACTTTAGTTGAGCGTAAATAAAAGAAATCGTTAAGAAAAGTAATTAAGACAATCAAAAAACAGCATACTTTGTTTAGCGTAAATAAATAAAATCGCTGTTGAATAATAATAACAAAAAACGTTGTTGACCTAAAATTGATAGATTTTATACTGTAAAAAAGAAATTAATGCTTTAATACTTTACTTATAAATAGTAATTAAAAATAATAATTAAAGTTTTTAAAGTAAATAAGTAAAAAAATAAATCTTATCAACGTAGAAATGTAAGGAAGAAAGCTAAATATAAAAAAAGAAAGCTGGAAACTGAAGTTGATCGATTAGCTTGTCTTGCTCGAGAAAGAGAACGCAAATTTCAAGCAAGAGCAAATGAATCAGCTGAACAACAAGCATCTCGGCTAAAAAAACGAAAAGAACGATATGTTAATGCATGAGCGGCTGAAACAGAACAAGGTAGAGGCAGACGTATTGCTAAACGAAAAAAATACCGAAAACAAGCATTGCAGTGACGAATGATTATACGATGTCTTCTCTTTATCTGATGAAATTAACCATCCCATCAACAGAAAAAAGAGAAAATTGTTACTGAAAAGTTCAAAACAATAAATATATAAAATGCATGAATTCATTTGCTTTGCATTGATAAATATGGTTAATATATGTTTGATAAATAAAATTGTGTGTTTAATGAATTTTTGTTATTACTTTCATTCACTACTACTCAATATGCTCCAGTCCACATCCTATCGGTCCATGGAATTTATAAATAGTACTACTATTTACAAATTCCGTGGACCGATAGTTGTTATAACTCAAACAAAAGAAACCAATGCCCTGGTTTCTATCCTAAGACATACTTTTAATTTTATATTTTTCTATGTTTCAGGTGGAATGAAAGAAAAAAGAAAAAGAAAGTGGCAACATGGAAATGCAAATCTGGTGCTGAAAAAAAAGATCAAAAACTACAACATGAATTGAAAGCAGCTGGTAATGATCCAAAACAATTAAAGTTAACGGCAGGTCTTCCGTCAGTGCAAGTGCCACAAATACAGAGAAAAGCTGGGACATCCTTTACAGCAACAGAGAATGTAGAACTAACATCAACATCCATTGTGAATATCACAAGTAATCCTGTTATTGAAATAGAGTGAATAACAGAGATTAGTGACCAATCATCTATACAAGAAACAGACAATAATCAAGTTATCATAATTGCAGCAGATAAAGGAGCAGAACTACGATATTCAGAAACATTCAGAAACCAAAACGTTACCGAAACTTAGAGAGTGACTGTAGAAATAAGTAATTATGAAGTGCCTATAACTGCAGCGGCGGACCTAACTCTAGCAGAAAAGATTATTCAGAAGCAACCAGACAACGTTGTAAGCGTCAATGAAAATGTTTCAGCCAAATTTCTAGAGCTGAAAAATGCAAAGATGATTGATAAAAAGCAATTTATTGTATTAGGGCCAAATCAGCCAACAAAACATTCAAGGTTATCTAAATATTACACTGAATCAGTTGAAGTTAATGACATTGAAGTTGTGCAGAAAAGGTCATGGCTGATCTACTCTCTATCACTAGACAAAATTTTTGCATTGTTTGTTTATGCTTTGGATGAAGAGAGGACACAAGTTCTTTACGCGATGGGTTTGATAATTGGTCAAACTTAAGTCACATCATAACAAAGCATTGCACCCAGAAAAACCATCGAAATGCTGCTGAAGCTATAGTTCATGCATTATCAACAAAAAACGTAAAAAAGCGGAGAAACTACATCAATACCTAATACAAGTTATTGATGCTACTTGGTATTTGATTGCAGGGAGTATTTTTTTTACGTGCAAATGAGAAAGTCAACTTTTACAATGAGTGAAGTCTTTCAATGTGGTGCGGGTAAATTTCTAAATTTGTTAAACTTACTCAGTCAGTATGATGAGGTTCTGAGTGAAAAAAAATTCAAATATTTGCAGTACTCAATAACAATCTTCTGGAAGGGGTGCTAGAATTAAGTTTCTTTCTAAATATATACAAAACAAGCTAGTCTACACTATGACACAGATGGTCAAGAAGGATATTTCAGAAGAGATGAATAATTCACTATTCTTTTTACTATCAAGACTTTTTTATACGGAGACTTAAGGAAACGAAATAATATATTTGAGAAGTGCAAATCTCTTTTTGAGGATGTAAATCAGTCTCTTGAACTGGCTGCTACCCACAGTGTTCGTTTCAGTGCCTTACAAAATGCTACAGACCGAATGCTGACACGATACCCTGCAGTAATCGATTGCCTTGAACAAATTTCCAATTACATGGAATTTAAAATGAATATTCGAAGCGAAGCACAAGGTCTTTATTCCCCATTTCAGTCATGAAACAATTGTGACTTTATGTCTCTTCAAATAAATTTTTACTATCTTGGGTCCCCTAAATAAAATTCTTCAAGGAGAAACACTTGATTTTTCCACTGCTATAATGTCTGTCGATGTATCACTGGAAAAGTTTCAAGTACTAAGGGAAAGTGCTGGCCAAAATTCTATTTTATCTGCTGTTAAAATTGCAACTGAAGATCAGCTTGAACAGCAAAGATTTGTTGGGAAAAGAATTCGCAGAAAAAAACGACTAGACTTCGATGAAAGAAAAGAAGAGCGGCTTACTCAGGGTAAAGATCAGTGGCTAGCAGAAGTGTTTTATACTGTAGTGGATTCAGCAACTGCAGTTCTTGTTGAAAAATTTTTTTTACAGCGGAAATTTTTAGTAAGTATAGACATCTTTTTATTGATGGATAAGGGCGAAGATATTAGTCATTATTTTCATAACTCTAATTCACAAGAAAAAATTCAATCAGTGTTTGAAAAATTCAAAATTGGTATCAGTTTAAATGAATTCACTACTGAAATGGTTGATTTTATGGAGATAACGGATCGGCTGCTGAGAAGGATAACAAAACTTTGCCTTCTTTCCTCACCATTTACAATTTTATGGTGAAGACTATGCTAAAAGCTGTATTCCCCTCTGTTGCAGTTCTATACAAGATATTCAGTATAATTCCAACAAATTCAGCAGAGTGTGAGAGAGTTTCTTGCAAACTAAAACTTGTCAAAACTCGTCTAGCAAATCGGTTGACATCAGAGCATGTTGGGGATCGTGTTCTCTTGTCAGTGGAACATGAGAAAATGGGAATTTGACGCATTCAGATATAATAAAAAACTATGCTTATACAAATGAGTTACGTAATATTTTGTATCCATAAAAAACTTTTTTTAGTACAAATATAATTTTCCTTGATTGCTTATTTGTCTCCCGTTAGGAGTACTTCACCGGGCCTCTCTTTTGGAACTTCGTACCTACTTTTTAGGTGCCACCACGTCCCTGGTAACCAAATAAATAAAGTGTTTGAATTGAATGTGGCAGAATATACCTGCTAATAGATAAAAAAAAACAAAAGAAAAAAACAACAAAGATATTCGAACTTAGAAAAATAACTTTTTATTACTTTCACTTGCAACCCAAAATGGCGCGAGATAACTGAAAATTTATATCCAGGTTAGGCAGCAAATGATAGACCTGACTTGGTTACTCGAGTATTTAAACTCAAATTAAATAACCTTCTCACTGACACTTTTAAGCACGGTGTATTAGGAAAAGTTGTAACACATGTTCAGGTTATTGAATTTCAAAACCGTGGTTTGCCACATGTCAAATTTTACTTCACTTTGCAAATGATGATAAGCTTGAAACAGGACATGATATCAATAATTTAATATCTGCAGAACTTCCAGATCCGATGTTTAATCGTGATTTTGATGACGTTGTTAAACCTTACATGATTGTTGAAAGATGGAGTGTGCATCAAAAACTATCTTAAAGAACTTAATACTAACACAGTTGCAGTACATAATGGTTCTCCACGCTATAGACATTGTGATAATGGTTTAATTATCAATATTAAAGGTAACAATATAGATAACCGCTGTGTGGTACTTTACAATCCATGGTTATCAAAGAAATATCAAGCTCACATTAATGTTGAAGCTTGCATGTCTGTTAAGGCTGTAAAATATTTGTACAAATACATATACAAGGGTCACGACTGTGCCAATATTTTTAATAATTTCTATAAATTACTTTTTAATATATCTGTTTTCTTTGTAGTAGGTTTAAAATTTCAAGTTTTTTAAAATCTTATATTTTATTATCTTAAATATTTTTTAATTTCTGAAAAAATGATTATTAGGTTATTAAGTAGATTAAATAGATCAAAGATCTATTTAATCTACTTAATAACCTACTACTATAGTGAAAATTTACTATCAATTGTTTGTTTGTTTTTCTGTTTATTGGACAACAATGAAGAGAGAGGTAGTAAGTTTAAAAAGATTTTTATTTTTTATAAAGTAACTAAAATGTTTATAAAGTAATTTATTGAACTAACTGCTTTTAAAATTTACTATAAGCCAAGATAATATATTTAGCTATATAAATGCAGTTTATTTATATCTCAATTTGATTTTTTATCTTTAATGTTTATAGTTTGGTTCCTTAAAGCATTTGTTATTTTTTTTTTTAATCAAAATATTTTAAATCTATTGTGATGTCTATTAAATCAAACTAAAGTTTACTAAAAGCCAACATGAAATAACGTCATTAAACAACACCGACAACATGCATCATGACAGCAACTGAAGTATGACAACAGGTTACCGAAAGCAGGTAAATTGTTATCCTTTTTTTTTTCTTTTCTTTTATGTCTACTTATCTGTTACAATTTTTATTTTAGGTTTGTCATATTGTATTAATGCAATATAAAAGATCAAAGTTTACATATTTTTTAAATTTGTTAAACACGTGTTTGATTGTAAATTAAATTTTTTTTGTTTGAAACGTATTTATAATCAATTGCTTAGTTATTTATAACAAACTTAGTTATTTTTGATTAATTTATTTAGTTGTGTGCATTTAACGTTTTTAAGATAACAATTTTCTTTTTTAAAGAAAAATTAACTCTTGTATAATATAAGTTAATATAAGTTAATATGAATTTAACCTTAATAATTAATTAAAGTTCATGTTATAAAAAATATTACAAGAATTTAGTTTTAGTTTATCGTCAATTTAAAGCAGGATGAAGTGTTACTATTTTGTGTCTGTAACTAAAAACGTATTGTGTTGAACTTAGAAATGTCGAGGAAAGTGGTTCTGCTTTATACTGATATGTCAGTTATAAATTACTCAAATAATGTTAAATAATAATTGGTAAATTATTTTACCTCCTCATACTTTTTATGTTAATTTTAAAGATTGATTAATTTTTTCAATTTGAAGGCGTTTTTCTAAAAGGGTAGTAGTTAAGGTTTGGCAACTTTAAATTGTGGACAGCCATTATAAATTAATTATGTAGCAGACCGACCATAACCCGTATTACGGGTTGCTTTCTGCTTACTATTATTGTTATCATTACTATCTTTTATTATTGTTATATTGTTAATATTTTTATTATAAACTTCATCATTGTTATATTATCGTATAGTTACTACTATTGTTATATTGTTTCTGTTGTAATAATCTTATTAATATCAATATCTTTATTTCTAAATAAATTTCTACTTATTATGTCTAAACTCTGCAAAGTTTGTGATAAAAATATTCGTACTAATAATCATTTAGTTCCATGCAACCACTGCCTAAGTTCAATTCACAAGAAATGTAGTTCTTTAAATAATATTGATTTTAATTTATTAAAAACTCTTCTATGAATTATTGGCTCTGTATTACATGCTGCAACAGTTAATTTCCTTTTAGTTCTATTTCGAATAATGGTCTACGCCTTCAAACTTCAATTGACAATATATTACATCTCAATGATCTGCCGAATAACCTTTCCCTCTTTCCTTGCTCCCGAGAATCTGATGCTTTTAATCGACTTAATAATTACTTTACTTATAAGCTAAATAACAACGACGATGATGGTACGAGCATAGTTGAGAACCCAAGCAACTGTAAATACATAGACATTGAAAATTTTAACTTTTCAAACATCAATATTTATTGTTTTTCTCTATTTCATTTAAATATAGCTTCATTAATTAAAAATTTTGACGAATTGACTTCAAATTTATCTCTAATGAACTATAAATTTAGTATAATCGGAATTACAGAAAGCTGAAATCTGATTTACTCCCAACAACTCTAATAAATCTTTGTGGATATTTTTATGAACATACTTCAACAAAAACTTCATTTTGGAGGTGCTCGACTTTATATTTCTATTAAACTAATTTATAAATCTAGAAATGATTTACTTAAGTATAAACCCCAATTCTTAGAGTCTGTGTTGAAATCATTTTCCCTTAAAAGTCTAATGTCATAGTAAGATGTGTTAATCGCCATCCTAACATGGATATTAATGAATTTATTGTTTCATATCTAGCTATTCTATTTGAAAAACTTGCTGTTGAAAAAATAAAATATCTTTATAATAGATGATTTTAATATAGATCTTAAAATAAATATAAACTCAGATAATTCAATCTCGGAGTATTTGAACACCATTGCTTCAAACAACTTTCTTCCTTTTATATCTTTACAGACAAGAATTACCAATCATTCGAGTACTTTAATTGATAATATATTTTCTAATTCAACTTCTAAAGATATTTTTTCCAGCAATCTAACTATTAGAATATCGGATCATTTGCCACATCATTCACAGATGAATTAATTAGGCATCATTTGCCTAATTTATTCATCTTTTAAAAAAAGAAATATTAATTCTCCTAAAAGCAATATTCTTCTTCAAAATTTCAAAAAATTAAATAGTGAAGAATTCAGGAATAATTACTTGATAATCAACTGAGATAAAGTAATCAAAGTTTCCAAAAAATCTTTATGACAAACTAATTCTAGAAAAAACTTACAAAACCTATAGAACTTTACTTGTAACACTTATTCGGAGAAGCAAAAAAAACCACTTTTCTAACTACTTTACTACCAATAGCAACAGATTGAGAGCTACGTGGAAGGGTATTAGAACTCTTTAGAATACACGTTCAGATGATATCTCATAACCATCTTGTAAATCTTCAAACAACACCATTAGAAATGATCCTGTTAAAATCTCTGAAATTTTCAACTCCTTTTTTATTTCAATCCCTAAAGAACTACAAAAAAACATTCATATTATCCCATACATACTTCCATAAATATTTAAAACATCAAACCCTGACTCTCTTTTTATAAAACCTATTGAAAAAAATGAAATAATATTAGTTATTCTTTCTCTAAATGAAGGCAAGACTTCTGGTCCAAACAGCGTTCCAACCTTTATTCTGAAACTTCTTGCTGATAATATTTCTTCAGTACTTTCAAAACTATTTAATCTCACATTCACTATTGGTATATTCGCTAATATTTTAAAAACTGCATCTGTTAAACCCATCCATAAAAAGGACTCAAAACTTGATTGCAATAACTATAGACCAAAATCAATATTGCTCTATAGTTATTACTGTTTTTATTATATATTAACGATTTGCCTCACTCTATAAATAATTCGAATGTTCATCATTTCGCTGACGACACTAATCTTCTATGCAAAAATAAATCACTCGCGCAGTTTTGTAAAAAAGTTAATTCAGATATCCATCATTTGTGTCATTGGTTAAGTAGTAATTGTCTTTCTCTAAATATTAATAAAACTGAATTTAGTATTTTTCACTTTACAAAAAAAAATGATAGTGATAATGTGAAAATTAGAATTGGCGGTAAAAGACTTTTCCCATCTAAATATATAAAATACCTCGAGCTATTACTTGACAAAAAGCTAAAATGGTACAATCAAATAATTCAATTAAATAAAAACTCTCAAGTGCCAATAGTACGTTGTCATTAATACGACACTATGTTCCCAAACATATTCTAATATCAATTTACTATTCCTTGTTCTCCTAACATCTAAGTTATCGTTGCACTGTTTTCTGTTATATCGTATAAACAGTTTACAACACACTTCCATAAGAATTATGATATTTTCTCATTTATGATCAAATATCCAAAATAGGTTTTCTGAATTAAAAATTCTAAAATTTCAATATCTTGTAAAGCTTTTAATTTTCTCTTTGTGTTTGATTTTCTTCAAAATAAACTACCAAATTCGTTTGATAATTTTTCTATTAATACAAGTGACAAACACAAATATTAAACTCGAAATACTGAAAATTTAAACATGCACACTTCCTTTTTTCTATATAAAACCTATTGAAAAAAATGAAATAATATTAATTATTCTCTAAATGAAGGCAAGACTTCTGGTCCAAACAGCGTTCCAACCTTTATTCTGAAACTTCTTGAAGATAATATTTCTTCAGTACTTTCAAAACTATTTAATCTCACATTCACTATTGGTATATTCGCTAATATTTTTAAAACTGCATCTGTTAAACCAATCCATAAAAAGGACTCAAAACTTGATTGCAATAACTAAACTTGACTAAAGGACTAAAACTATTATTCCTTTTATTTTATACTTCTTTTTCAACTCTACTAATAACATTACTAATATTTTATCTCTACTAATAATATTACTAATATTTTTATCTCTACTAATAACATTACTAATATTTTATCTCTTCTAATAATATTACTAATATTTTTATCTCTACTAATAATATTACTAATATTTTTATCTCTACTAATAATATTACAAATATTTTATCTCTACTAATAATATTACTAATATTTTATCTCTACTCACAATATTACTAATATTTTTATCTCTACTAATAATATTACTAATATTTTTATCTCTACTAAAAATATTACTAATATTTTATCTCTACTAATAATATTACTAATATTTTATCTCTACTAATAATATTACTAATATTTTTATCTCTACTAATAACATTACTAATATTTTTATCTCTACTAATAACATTACTAATATTTTATCTCTACTAATAATATTACTAATATTTTATCTCTACTAATAATATTACTAATATTTTTATCTCTACTAATAACATTACTAATATTTTATCTCTACTAATAACATTACTAATATTTTTATCTCTACTAATAATATTATTAATATTTTTATCTCTACTAATAACATTACTAATATTTTATCTCTACTAATAATATTACTAATATTTTATCTCTATTAATAATATTACTAATATTTTTATCTCTACTAATAAAATTACTAATATTTTATCTCTACTAATAATATTATTAATATTTTTATCTCTACTAATAATATTACTAATATTTTATCTCTACTAATAATATTACTAATATTTTATCTCTACTAATAACATTACTAATATTTTATCTCTACTAATAATATTACTAATATTTTATCTCTACTAATAATATTACTAATATTTTATCTCTACTAATAATATTACTAATATTTTATCTCTACTAATAATATTACTAATATTTTATCTCTACTAATAATATTACTAATATTTTATCTCTATTAATAATATTACTAATATTTTTATCTCTACTAATAATATTACTAATTTACCTTTGTTTTAGAAATCTTATTAATATTATTTATAATGCAAGTGTTCGTGTTTCCTTTATAGTAATAGTTTTATGGTTATTTTTATGGTTGTCCTAATTTTTGCTAACATTATGTTTATTTTAATAATTTCTGTCATAGTTATAAACTTTACTATAATTATTTTTAAATATAGTTTTTATCATTAGATATAACTTTTAGTAAAGTTATCATTTTATAATTACTATTTGTAATGTTTTTTTTATTCATGTTATTATCATAATCATTATTTTTATTATATTATTATTGGAATTAATAATATTATCTTTATTTATTAGTGCTTTATTTTATTTTCCTCCTTGTTTTATTTTAAATTCTTTCTGTGTTTTTAATTTATAGTTTTTTTTTGTTTTTTTTTAGGTGTCACTCCATTGACTAGTTTTTAAATATATGAGTGACACCTAACCTTATTTATGTGAGTTTATAAAGAATTATTGTAAATTTTCATATTTTATGGTAATAAATGGATTTAAAAAAAAAGAAGATTTTTCCTTTGACCCAATAGGGCGCATTGTAAGGTTTACACATGACAAAAATTGCATTTGAATTTATTTCAAATTAGAAATCACTGTTCTTTTGCAAGACCATCAGCTAACTGAGTTTAGTACAATGTTCAATGATGCAAGTTTAAGGTGTTATAAAGCATCTGTTATTTATTGGCTTCGATTTAATCTTTAGATTCTTTAAAGTTACAGAAATTCAGTTTTCTTGTTATACTAGTTAGAAAGACTTTTAGTTTTATTTAAGCAAAGGTTTTATTATTGTTTCTTATTGCCAAACCATGGCCATCTTTGATCTTTGGGAAATTTGGTCGAGTTTCACTTAACTGGCTAAATTTCAAAAATAAACTCCTATCTGATAATACTGAAACATTATAAGCAACAAACCTTTTATTTACTAAGGCGTCTAAAATGTTATAAGAGAAAAGTAAGGAGAATAGTAAGGTTGCAAAGCAAAAAGTAGATAAAGTCTAAATGGTTTAGTTTAGTTTTTCTCACAATGTTGCCTGTAGGTAAGGCCGGCGCGAACTTTTTGCCCATTTAGTGCGTGTATCAGAAAAATAGATCACAGTTAAGCTGAACTTTAATCAGAAACTTGAACCTGGTGACTGTGTACTTGCTGCTAGAACCTGGTGACTGTGTACTTGCTCAATATTAAAGATTTTAAATATTAAATGCTTGTGGGCAACATTAAAAATCCCAACTTTTTCAAAGGCAGACCCCAGATATCTGGAGGTGAGTTAGATACATCTAGACAGCTATAAAATCTTTGTATACATGTGGAAAGAGTAATTGGACGAATAAAAAAGTTTCATATGACTGTGCCTATCACTCAAACTATTGGATTATATATTGGATAAGCTATTGGACATCATGGTTATTATTTGTGCCCTTGTTAATTTGAGTATGAATGGTGTTACTTGATTAGTATAAACGTTAAAGTAAAACTGTAAAGAAGCAATTTTTTCAGACTTAAATATATAAATACATGTTGATTGGCAAAAGATTTAACTTGACTATTGTCTGGTTTTACAATCTTTGCATAACTAGTCAGTACTTTGGAGCCTTTTTTACTCCAACACAAACGTAATGAAACCATTTAAATCTACAATTTTTAAAATTGCAAGGTATCATTTTTCTAAAACTAGGCCTTTGGCATACGCAGTAAACTTTCCTACTATTTATTGTTGATTTATCACTTCGTCTTGTTACAAGCTCTGGAAATAAAATGTTTTTGAAATATATAAAAAACTTTTTAATCATTTTATAAATAAAATCTGCGTCAATTTTTTTCAATTTATAAAATAACTTTTTTTACCTTAAGCTGCTTGAGAGAATACAAGAAAACCAGCCTCAGAACAGAGACACAGATATAGTTGTATTTGAACTTGATAATATTATGATATTTGAACTTGATGATAATGAGATTTAAACTTGATGATAATGATTGTATTTTGAACTTGATAATAGTACTTATGAACTTTTTTATGAACTTTGGAAAATCATTTTTTTCTTCCCCACAATAAGGAAAAGAAATTTCTGTTCCGTATTGTGCATATTTATTAATGGAACTTTTTACATAATACATTAGTTTTTAACCAAAGATTTGCTTGATGTATAGTTTGTTTCTGGATATACTTTTAGATTCTTTTTATAGAATGATATACTTTTTTTGTATAAATGCAAAAAAAGTATATCATTCTAGATATATTTTTTTTGCATTTGTTATACATCCTGCGCATAGAGTATTTGTTGGAGATAAAGTTTTCATTTAGCTTTAATTGCGAAGATGTTTCTAATTTAAAGAAAACACATGAGCTATTAGCGGTTAGTATTCAACCAAGTTTTTCTAAAGACAAGCCACATCATACATATTTTTCTAAAGACAAATACATCATACATATTTTTGCTGTTCTGATTTTAACTTGGCAAAACTTATTATTAGAAAAATATTTTATTATTTTCATTAAACTTTAAACGCTAAAGTTCTGTTTTGAAAATAAAACTTTCAAAATAATCTTTGATTTAATAAAACAGAACTTCCTTCCATTTGATATTTTATTATAAAAACATTCTTGTGCGTGGCCTTAAATGATTTAAACATATGCTTCCAAGGATTTATAGGCTCTTATTGATCCTTTTTTGTACATGCTAGGTCTATCAATTAAATATTGAGTAACACCTTGGTATGTAATGTTTAGCAAATGATTAAATTGACATAAATGATTAAATTGACATTGTTTCCATTTCGTTCGATTATAAATGGATCTGGTAAGTTCTGTCCATTTAAGAATTAGCTTATTTATATAGTTTATTGCATCTGCTATTTTCAGACTCTTGAAATGTTCACTCATGATATTGTTAACTATTTTCAAAATAAGTTTAAAAAGCATCGAAGAGTTTTGTTTTATTGGACTATTCTCAAAAGAGTTTAAAATTCTCACAAGATCATCTATTTAAAAGTTAAAAAAAAAGTTCTTAAAAACAAAAGTTTTCTAAAATATTAAAAACATTTATTATTACAATTTATTTTTAAAATATGAAACTTATTTTTGATTAACGATTTTACAAGTTTATATAAGGATACCAATAAAATACAAGTTTATATAAGGATACCAATAAAATACAAGTTTATATAAGCATACCAATATAATACAAGTTTATATAAGGATACCAATAAAATACAAGTTTATATAAGGATACCAATAAAATACAAGTTTATATAAGGATACCAATAAAATACAAGTTTATATAAGGATACCAATAAAATACAAGTTTATATAAGGATACCAATAAAATACAAGTTTATATAAGGATACCAATAAAATACAAGTTTATATAAGGATACCAATAAAATACAAGTTTATATAAGGATACCAATAAAATACAAGTTTATATAAGGATACTAATAAAATACAAGTTTATATAAGGATACCAATAAAATACAAGTTTATATAAGGATACCAATATAATACAAGTTTATATAAGGATACCAATTAAATACAAGTTTATATAAGGATACCAATAAAATACAAGTTTATATAAGGATACCAATAAAATATAAAAAAAACTGTAATAACAGTAATAGTGTTTTTATAATTTTCTGCCTATAAGTATGCGCGCGCTTGTTGTTTACAAAAATTTGTGACGACTTTTGCTTTTTTATGTTTTAAGTATTACAAATTTTTTATAAATTTTTTGTTTTTTCCTAAATGGATTGACTAAATTTTAAAAGTATTAGAGTTAAAAGTTTTTCAATTGATGGGAATGCCATATGCTGCTATACTTATACTATATTAAATAACTCTTTCGCATTATTTGCCTCTAGTGATTATAACATAAAATTCTACTCAAAAGAGTTAATAATTCGGGAAATTGTGCTAAGTTGTCGCTAATTTGTCCCATAAAGATTTATTGGAAATTTTTGTGTGATAAACTTAAAGTATAAACTAATAATTGTTAAATAATTGGTCACTATGATCAATAGGCAATTAAAAATCATTTCTTAAATGTTATAATGCTCAAGATACAGCGACTCAAAAGCTTGAACAACATTATCTGGTGAATATAAAGGCTTTTTATGTTCTCATCACAAATAATTCTTCTTATAGATTTTTCTTTTAGTTATTTTAATATTGTTTAAAAATGAGCTACTTCAGATAAAACAGAAAATTTTTCTGACTAACTTAGTTCGGGAAAAATGTCAAAAGAAATAATATCTTCTGGAATTGCAGTCATCCAACAAAAATGTTATAGTTTGATGAGCATGAAGTGATACAACACTTTAGAGACATAGTGTTATCAGTATTTCAAGACAATCTATTTTTAAATTTCACGCTTAAAATACAGCTGTTTGACTGTGCAATTGTAAAACCTGTTTTAAAGAAAGTCTTTCGTAAGTACACAACATTCTTACTTAATCTTAATATTATGTTGTTATAAATCAGTTTGGTTGTTATTTATCATTTAAGTTGTTACATATCATTTGAGTTGTTATATATCATTTATAGTGTTAGTAAAAACGTTTTATTCTAGTGTTAAAAAAATTATTTTCATATAAAAGGCAACCTAGGTCAATAGCAAAGCTGAATAAAATTTTTTACTTGTAAAATAGATAAAATCTTTAAAACTTGAATTTTTTTTTTTAATTTTATTTAGGTGTCCCAAGAAGTCCTGACGGTCTTATCACAGAGCACCGCCGATGAGCATTTAATTGGAAGTTCACGCCTCCTTTCTAACCGATATCGTAAAACTTTCCCAGAGGTGTTAATTGAACAAGGGATTCCTTGTTTCTGAGGCAAGTGCGCTACTACGGCTGCTTTATTTACTAAATTTTTACATACCATTTGCGTTGTTACAAATTTGATAATCTACTTTGTGATTAAAGGGGAAAAAATAATTACCCTAAGAACATAACGACTACATGCCCTTAGGTACAAGACTGAATAATTCGATTCAAAAGGTTATCTGTAACAAAACCCACATTCGAAAAAATATTTTATATTACATTTAGTAAAAGTTATGTGAACTCAAAGAATTTTTTTTTTTTAGGATTTTAAAACAGCAAAAATTATTTCAGAGAAAACGTTTATATTTAATTATAACTTGCTTCAGCAACCTTCGTGAATATTAATACAACTTAAATAAGGAAAGTGTGGCGGTGATGCCATTCTCTCGCTCTACGGCTGGATTGCTAACTGCTGCAACCTTGACGGACAATACAAAACAATGTTTCACCTTGTTTTGTTTGTAATCTACATTAATAATCTTCATGACAACCTTACATATAAAGTGGCTTTATTTGCTGATGACTTAACAGCAAACTCCAGTCATGGCAATAAACATTCTCATTTTGATCGCTTAGAACACGCAGCCGTTCTTGAATCTGATCTTACTTCTGTAACAAATTAGGGCTTGCAGTGGCTTGTGAATTTTAACTCCTACAAACTCAGTTATTTACTACTAACATATACCGCATAACTGTTGACATTAATGTATTCATGAATGGCAATCCTCTCATTAAGTCCTATTTTTACGTCTTCTTGGATTATCGTTCACTACAGATCATATATGTAATCGATTGCTAAATTAACATCCGCTAAGGTTGCTTCTTTTATCGTGTTCGCCATTATCTTACACCTGATTCCATTTTCTATTTCTACTAATCTCTTGTATGGAATATTGTTCATGTATGGAATAGTATTCCATACAAGAGATACATACAAGAGATACATTATTTTACTGTATCTGTCTTTGCATGCTCTAAAAACTATTCTTCTAGCTTTTTTTCCTGCACTTCAACGCCTTGGAACTCTTTCCTATCTTCCTTTTCCTGACTCATATTACTTACAATTTTTTTAAGTAATCCCGTCAACCGTTTCGTAGCTCTTTAACTCTATTCTTTTTTCTCTAGTCTAACTCTATTTTTTTTTCCAACTTAATCGTGGTTGCTTGCAGCCTTGTTGGGAGTAATCAGAATAAAAAAAATTAAAAAATTAATTTGCATTCTGTATTCAATTTTATTTAAGGGAATCGAATTCACAAAATTTAAAATTTACAATATTAATGTAAATAAAACTACAAAAATTGAACTACGATAAAAAAAAATTTAACAATAAAACTTTAGTCAGCCTTTACTAACCTTAAGCTTGAGATTTTCTTTTATTTATTTTTTATTATATTAAAATATTATAGTTCATATGTACAAATTTATAGGAATTTCTAAATTAATTATCTTCAATAAAAACAAAATCTTCTGTTCGAATGAGATCAACCACATTTTTGAGACGTTTATTTTTACGTAAAATTGAAGCATACCATTCTAATATCTTCAACCAGAGAGAAATATTTTCTTTGAGGGGATCTTTATAGTTTAAAACAACCATTTTAATATTTAACTGTACCCAACTCTCATAATACAACAAGAAAAAGCAACAGGCTACATTTAATGTGTAATAAACCAACTCCACGAGCCCAATGAGTCCAAATTGGTAAACAAGATCAAATGAAGACATACGATTAATAATCATTAAGCTGACACATATAAAAACCATTTCTAAAAAATGAAACCAGTCTAATACAACTAGTTCTTTTACAATCCAAGCAAGATGCCATGATGTTTTGTTTGGAGAAATTCTCTAAAGTAACAAATATTTTATCAATAAAGATTTTTAGTATAACAATAACAAATAAATGGAAAATTTAAAATAAAGATTATAAATTAAAAAAAAGAACATAAACACACTGAGGATGTCATACTTAAGTATTTTGCATAAAATAGCAATGGAGGAGGCCTGGGAATAAAAAAACTCTAAAATGCTTGAACCTGCTGCCCAAACATGAGAGCAGTAATGTAGTATAATTTTCAACTTCACTATTCTAAATTAAATTTAAATTCATATGCAGGTTTTAAGTTTCATTCAAAAGTATTGTAAATTGAAAAAGTTCTAACAGTGAAAAACTACCAATCTTTTCATTTATTTTGGGGGTGAAAGGGGAAGTTGAGAAGGCCATAACTTTTGTAGTTTACAATATTTTTGAATGAAATTTAAAATCTGCTGATGAATTTAAATTTGGTTTATGAGTCAAATGTTTTAGGTTTTTTTTTGTTTTCAGACAACTATTGCAATTTTTAGCAAAGCCTCCTATTATGACATAGTCATGAACATACTAGAGTTTGGAGTTTGTACAGTGTGTGAAAATGTCTTAACAGAAACAGCAAAAAATTTATGTCCATGCATGCATAATTATAGTTGCTTACTATATTTGAATAAATTATAGCATTTGTCTATATAAATATGTAAACATTTATTAAATCCTTAAACAATTTATATAAAGACTTAAGTTATTTTAAGTTATTAAAAAAATTATTTAAGGTTATTTCAGATTTAAATTATTTTAAATTGTAAGTTATTAATTTATTTATAAGATTTTTATAAGTACCAACAATAACATCATAGTAACAAATGTTTAATTGTAAACATTATATAACTGTGGCATGCTGTTAATGTTGGTTTCCTAGAGTCCTAATTCTTTAGGTAATCAATATTAAATATATACCTCCTTAAGTAAAGATTATATAAAGCTCTCAGCTAGCAGTAACTACAAGCATAAACTATTGAGTACATGTCAGTAAAAAGCACAATAAGAAATTAAAACTTATTATAATTGAACCGTTATAAATTATAAGTTTCAGGCACTATAAATAAATGGAATTACTTTTTAAACAACTTTGATGAACTAGATTTTCATAGCTTAATAATTTTATGAAATAATTATAAATAGGGCTACAATAAAATTTAAGTAAATAAAATCGTTTTACAAATTTATTTTAGAATATTAAAGAGTTTTTAATTTCAGTTTAAATAAGCAATTTGCTCATTTGTTCTCAGGTGCTAAGACATGGTAGGGTATACTTTACTATTTTTGGATACTTTTCCCACCCTTCCTGAGCTTTTTAAGACCCTTTGTTAAATAATTTTTACTTGTTATCAACTAAAAACCTGTATCTCAAACCTAAAAAAAACTTTCAGTGTAAACTGGCCTTTAAAATTATAAATTCACTGATAAAATTACCTCTTTAAGTTTTTAAAAACTTTTTAATATTGGTTTCATTTTTACAGGTGCAAAACAATGACTAAGCAATAATAGAGGTGATTTTGATTTGACAATTGATGGAACTAGTTTAGCAGGTTTATTTAGTGTGGATTCAGCATGCTTCAATATGCCTAATAATTCAATAAAAGCTATAAACAACTAGATCTTTTTTAAGTTCTTGTTGTAAAGCTATAAACAGCTAGGTCTTTTTAAGTTCTTGTTCTATTGCTAATATGCAACTGCTGAAATCTTTTAAGGCAAATTGGCTTCTATAATACAATTCATTCCAGTATAGAATTAACCATAAAATACTATTTACATTAATTGGTTGTAGTACTGTTCCATTACTTTTTAAATCCCAATTAGATCAACACTAAACAAGAGATGATACAAGTTTTAAGAAATATGTTTATAGTAGTAAAGAAAATATTTAAAAAAAGTTCAATTATGAGTGCAATCAGATAGTCAACTAATGATTGGAACAAACCAATAAAATTAATAATAATAAGATACAACAACAATACAAACATAAAAAACATAATATAAAATATTATAAAACGAATTTTCATAATGGAAACATTTGATGCTGTTTTTGCACTGACTTTATCAGGAGTTCAATAAGAAAAAATTTGTACCATATAAAATTTTGACAATACTTTATTGTATTTTAATTATTTCATTGAAAGCTTTTTTAAGTTTAAAACTTTTTATTATATTTGTGATTTTAACCAGATTTTATCCCTACTTTTGGGGTGGATAGAAGAGTAAATTAATTTTAAATTAAACAAAAAACATAGTAAAATTTGTTCAAATAATTACATGAGACTTTCTAAAAAACTAGTGCATAACTTCTTTGCAACACTGCTTTAGAGTGAATGTGTATTCAGGATCTTTCAGAAAACTTTTGGTGAATGAATTTGTTTAAAAATTGTAACAATAAATTTACTCACTTTATTATAAGGCAGAGTTGTCCTATGAAACCTGTATGGTGTGTTACAAATTTCACAATGATTATTACCAGTTCGAAGCCAATTCATAAGACAGGATTGATGAATATGCTTAACACTGCCCAAACATTTACAAGGAGTTTTTAACTCTTCTTCTTCTGAACTTCCATAACAAATTCTACAAACAGATGTTTTACAATCATTTCCTTTCACGGAATTATATACATCGTTATCATCTGTTTGTATATTCATACCTTCATTATTTTCAAAAGTTATGTCTATAACAAAATTGAAAATAAATTCAATTTTTAAATAAAAATAAGTTTCTCAGAAAAGAGAAATACATCAATATAGTATTATATAAGGAAGATTTTACAACAAGCACATCAAAAAACAAAGTAACCATCTTGTAGATACACGTATAATTTCAATAGTTTTACCGTTAAATGACGCATGCGCAACAGGTTTTCAAAAACAAACACGCGCACACACGCACGCAGACGCACACATAAACACTCACCATATACAATTTTTAGTAAAGTTTTTAGTAAATTCACACAGAGGATCAGTTTTTAAAAATTAGAATCGAAATGTTAATTTTGAATTTTAAAATTTAGCCATAGCATTTATTTATTATTAATTCATGATAATATACGATTGAAATTTTTTTATAATTAAAAATTGATTTTTTAATTATTTTTATACTCTAGTTTTTTTTTAATACTTTAATTTTTTTGAAATTGCAAAATTCCTATGAAAAATTAAAGCGCGTTACTAAAAGTTACTCATCGTAATTTTTTGTGTTATGATAAACTTTACAAAACATGATGTTTGTTTTAGTAAAACTTTTTTAATTGTTTAAAAAACTACAAAAAAAATAAATTAAAAACTTGTTTTTTAAGATTTATGTTTACGCTTTATTTATATGTTTTTCAACAATTTAATACGCAAGCAACAATTTAAAACAAAAGAAAAAACTAAACTAATCATTATCAGTCTTTAGAATCAATTTTAAATTTGAATTTAGTGGAGTGGTTGTACTCACAATATTTTTCAGAAGTCGAAACTGTACTTCATAATATTTCCTCAGTGGGACCAAACCCAAACCTTTTGTTTTGGTTTTGAAAATGTCATGAACTTTTGCAATTCAGTTTTTATAAATAATTTCCCTCCAAATACATTGCAAATTGCTAGCAATGATTAATTGATAGTTCAAAAGCATTACAAGGTACATGTAAGGCTTTGATAAAAAAGTTTTTGATTAACTCAATAATTCATGGGTCTCTACTGACAATTACATAAAAGGTTTGATCTAACAACTGAAATTTAAGCAGAATCCATTGGTATAATGATATTATACCAATGGATTCTATTTTGTAGTGTTCATTATTTTATTCTTGGCTATTTTATCTATTTCATATTATTTTATTCTTCTACAAAATGATGAAAATATATATATTTTAGAGACACATCTTTGTACTATTGAAATTATTTTTGCTGCTAGTGATCTTTTAGCTATTTTGTTGGATAGTTGATAAATGCCAATAGCTTTAGACAAAATACTTTCGTTTCGCATACAAGATTTAGTTATCAAAATTTTAATAATCTTTTAAGAAAGCTGATTTTGTGTTTGCAACAACAGCACTCAACGCCGTTAATGCATGTTCTGGAAAATACACGAATTTTGCGTTTTTATAAAAAGGTTATGTTTGACTGCATTTTTTTAGCCCAAATAATTTATTTTTTTTAATTATTTTTTTTTCCCCGAGCGCTTTAATTTGTCTAAAATCAAACAAAATTAACTTTTTTTTAAATTACTAAAGTTTAGATATAAAATTTTTCTTTATGGTTGATGAACCATATTTTGGTATAAAATGGTGCTCCGCTCAATGAAGATAAAACATTAAATTTAGAAAACAACTTTTTCAAACAAGTTTTAAGTTATATGTTTAATTTCTAACCAGTCATATGTCTGCAAACATATTAAAGGTCGAAAAAAATTAGTTATTTCAAGTTCAAAATCTGTTTTTTCCATTTTATATGAAAGTTTTTATTAATTTGAGTGTGAAGAACACACAAATTGACATACGACCAGTTAGACTTTTAAAGTTAAACCTCTTAATGTTTATTTAAAAGTCTAAGCTCAAAATTTAAAAATTACTGTGATATGAGCCACCCCTATTTTATAATGCCATAAAACTATTTTACTAAAATTCCGGTCTTTAAATTACCATAGATTAATGTAAACATGTAAAATAGCGGGCAGAATATAAATTTACTTAACCAAATATAGAATACAAGTAAGCAACAGATTTATAATAAAATTAACTCAATTTTTTGTTATGTCAGAGCTGTCAATTGCTGATCTTTTAACTTGCGGTTTCTCTAAAGTTGCAGTATATATAGCTTTAACTGAAAAACATAGAATCAAACATTTAGTAAATGAAAATTATAAAGTTTTTAGATCAAGAGTGCTAAATCATCAATACAAAATTTATATTGAAAAAAATCCTACATTTCACTTTAGCTATGAACAAATAAAAAGAAAAGGCCGGGTTATTGTTAAACATTTAAAAAACTTAGGGAAGACCAGGTCAAAATTGTCTTTGAAAGATATTTTGCTTACCTTTTCCAAAGTAAGATTTAATAATTTAGGAAGCTCAAAAATGCTTCAAAGCCTTTTTAACTGTCAAGGATGAATAGCTAACAAAAGATTAAAATTAGAGTTAGAAATATTTCCTGCCAAATGTAAAAGGTTCAAATATAAAGAAGAAAAAAGAGGAATGTATAGGCAGAAAAAACTTTCAATCGCAACTCATAAAACACTGAACAAACTAGAGCAGTATTTTAATAAAACATTTTTCACCACATTCACAAAGGCTATGAAAATCAATATACCTAATCCACAAAATAAAAAACACAGATATGATGCAAATAAAATAAAAAATGATATTGAAAATCAATGGAAAGAAACCTCAACAGATAGGTATTTATATACGAAAGCTCAGCAGATAAGTATTCATAAACACCTGAGTATTTAGATCTATACATAATAAATATTGTTTCTACATACTGTATATACTACACAAGTGTGTATGTGCTTGCTGCACCAGAGAGAGAGAGAGAGAGAATGTACTCTCTCTCACTTTGTTTTACATGTATAATATATGTATATAACACAAAGTATAATAAAAAATTAACTTTTTTACGGCATTTGGTGTTCCTGTATCATTAAGCAATAGAGATAAGCTCCGCCTAACCCATAGTTTTGAAACACAAAAAAATGCGAAAAAAAGAAGAATATTAAAACTATCAGCTATAAAAAATGTAAGTCAAGTACAAGCAAATGAGTTGGTTAAAAAAAGAATAGTATAACATCAAAACAGATTTGAATTAAGTCAATATTTATAATTACAATGCTTCATTATGTTAAATTTAGGACTGGCATAAGTCATTAGTTCATCCAGTGATCCCTGGGTGAAGTAGTATGTAGGGATTTTTCTACATAAACCAAATAAAGAATCTAATAAAACCTAATAAATATCAAATAGAGGAAAATTTAACTTACACCATTATAGTTCTTACCAGCTCAAATGATCATTAATTATAAATGATGTATGAATTTTTTATAATTTGGACATTTAATTAATGGGTATTAATTAAATGCAACAGATGGCCTTGGTATTATAATTTCAAGTTGTATATTTCAATATATATATATATATATATATATATATATATATATATATATATATATATATATATATATATATATATATATATATATATATATATATACATATATTCATACACACATACTTTAAAACTCTATTCACATCTAGAAGGAACCTACGAGATGTGGAAACACTCACAGAGCTCGTTTAACAATCCATATGACAAATGTGTTCTAAGTACAGAGAAGTACTAGCCATTCCTTATGTAGTTATGTTATATACCTTCTAGCATACTACAGAGAAGGATTAAGGATTGAAAGGTGCATATAGTGAGGCTTATACAAAGTTTTTTTTTTCTACCACTAATTTAGGGAGAGAAAAAAGCAAAAAACCCTGTCGGTTCTGTTGAGAAATATTCCTGGAAACAAGTTGAGTGTTTGGATGTAATTTCATTCTACCCTAATGGTTATAATAAACTTTTCTGAACTAGCACGTAAATTTTCTGTGACAAACAAAAAAGGTAATAGTTTTAAATGTCTGCGATATAGTATATTTACAAAAATAATAAACCAATAATAAATGTATTATGGTAATAAACTAGTTTTACCATTTTAACAGTATTAAGTACCAATAAAAAACAAGAATTTTAAACAAAATAATTTTTAGGTATTACACCCGCAAACAGAGGCCAAGTACTGAAAAGACTTTAAGAATCTATGAACTGTGATCTAAAAAGACTAAATCTAAAAAGAAAAATGTCAGACAATACATACCCTGATGGCACTAATATTAATAATATACAGTATAGAAGAAAAAAACGGAGGTATTTACTACCTTTCCTTCACTTATCATTAATAAGTTAAACTTTACAAATTTTATTAATCATTCATGTTTAATAGGTTAAACATGCCATACATCAGAGATATATCTTTGCCATGCGAACCAACTAATAAAAAAATAAAGCAGCAACTCAAAAAAAAATAGACGATGGAACATATAATTCAGGGGAAAAGATTGTACCCCAAAGATATGAAAAAGTATTTATATCATCTGAAAATCAAACAATTACAAAAAAAGAGGTTCATATTGAAGGCAGAAAAATTTCCTTGAAAGATATAAGACTAAATATGTTCAAAGACCATGAGATTTTTATGAAAGTTCAAAACGATAATGAACTAGAAGCACTTTCTCAAAGGCAAATTGTTGATGCTCTTGAATTCAGGAATATAAAGATGAATATGACACCCTAACTAAAAAAGAGCTGATAAATATACTTAAAACTTATGAAAGAACAAGGAATTTAATGTTTTGGTATGATTGCTCCAGTATATCTAATCACACTCACTTTCTTGTTACTGTTAGCGTAATGTATGATACAGCCATATTTTTAAGTAGCTTTGAATATAAACAAAAGTATGGAGAGAATATAAATGTTCAATCAGAGATTGAAAAGCCTTATTTATACATACTTGGTAGATGTCCTTCCAATGACCAGCAACTTTTGTATAGCGATGACAGGATTAATGACATTTTGCAATTGAGCGATCCCTTAGAATTCAAGGGAACACCTATTTTAGATGTTGCACGAATATTCAAAGGTGACAATCCAGCAGCACAACTGGAAGCTGGTCATCAGAAGGGTGGTAATTATTTTTGTTGGGCATGCAACATGCATGCAGATCTTTCTAATAATATATCTATATCACTAAGCTTCCCATACACTTCCTTAAAAAATCGTATAGACCATATAAATGCAAGTAACACCTCACAGCTGGCAGTAAATCAAGGAAAAACAAAATTATATTCATGTCTAAAAAAAATCAGATTGAACGAGAGCTTTATGAAAGAAATATTCAATTTCCATTAAATACATCTGTCAAAAAATTAAAGGAGCTATTGGCAAATGAAATGCATGGAGTGCAAGGATTGCCTGCCCTTCTTTTTAAAAAACCAGGTTTTTCTTTAACACAACTAAATCTTTTACACTATAAAATTTAAAATAATGAACCAATGCATGATATTTCAAACCATATTAAAAATATATTTGATGAATTGCCATATTTAGTAGAAAAAAAAGATAAAAAAAAATTGTAGAAAATATAATTAAAAGCTCTTTCAATGGCATTGAAGCAAAAAATGCTGCCAACTATTTAAAAAGTTTATTAATAGTTACTAACTGTTCCTAGAACATTACAAGGTTGGTCACTTTGTTTTTAAATTTTTACCAACTTGAAATACAAAACATTCTTTATATGCCAGAAGAATCTAGATCAACACACAGTATTCTTTGTTTAATAAATACCACATTTGTGCAGGCAATAATTATAAAAGAACATTTAGAAGCAAATCTAAAAAATAGCAAGCGAAAATTCTTTGGTGCATACTATCACTCAATCACATCCCATGCTCCACTACAGTATAGATTGTTTGCAGGTCGTACGTCTAATGTGGAAAAAGAAGAAGCAATGTTTCAAAATTTGAAACTGTCTACAAAAACATCTTTTAATTATCATTCAGATAATGTTATTTTTAATGCAATAATCCGCAACCAAGCAAAAAAATATTTAAAGGAAGGAAAAAAGTTATGTGATGGCGTTTCAATACTTCACAAATTCTACCAACCATTACATAGTCTATTTAATGACACAAAAATATCATTTACTTGGATTGAAAAGAATAGCAATGATTATCAAAAACTTTTAGAAAAATCAGCTGACTATTTAGTAGAAGGCATTAATGTATGGTGGAAAGAAGTTGAAGATGGAGTAGTATTCTTTGATATAAACTACCCCAATAATTCGAAAAAAACATTTTCCCATTTTCGTTCCTCCTTAATGCAACAACAGTCAGAGTACTTAGAAAAATGCTGAAAACATTGTTTGGAAAACAAACACAAAATTCCTGCTTATAAAATCACAGTTAATGCAAATGTTTTTTATTTAGACACACTTCAATATTTTCACACTTTTAACACTGGAAATATATCTAGAAATAGTATTATACCACTAGATATAATTTTGATTTAATAATATCAAAGTTTTTCAAATTAGTATTAAAAACAGTTATATAAATAATACTATTATTCTTAATGACAACATCTAATGTTATTATTATTTTATTATAAAAGAACTTAAATACTATAAAAAATATGTTTATAATGTGTTTACAACATTACCATTATGTAGTACATAGCCAATGTATGTACAGTCAAGTACACAATCATTGTGCCATAATTTTAGCAGTATGCATACCATATTATGCATAATAACGTTATTATATAATATATAATAACGTTATTATAGTTATAACTAGTAGTTATAAGTACTAGTTATAACTACACATATAATATTTGTATATATATATATATATATATATATATATATATATATATATATATATATATATATATATATATATATATATATATATATATAAATATATATATATATATATATAAATATATATATATAAATATATATATATATATATATATATATATATATACATATATATAGTATTATTATGTATATGTGATGATATATAGTATATACATATGTATATGTACAATAATAAATCCTTATATAATATAAAATTAATAATGTTATTAAATAATGGTATATATCATATATACATATGATATGTATATATGATATATAGCATTATTTAATAACATTATTAATTTTATATATATTATATTAAATTTAAAATAAATTTATATATTAGGATTATTATATTATATAAGGATTTATTATTGTTATCAAAAATGAATTTTTATTCATGATATAAAAAAATATATTACTTCTAATAATTAAGTAAAGTTAAACAAAAAATATATATATATTCAACAAAATATTGCGTTTCTTTACTACATATTTTTTTGCAACATCGCAAAAGATATGTTAAGTTTTAAACAATATCTTAACAAATGTTGCAGACCGGAAAAAAAGTATGTTTGTTATCACCGAGAACAAACAAGACAAAAAAGTTCGAGAACTTGCATTAACGTCGTTGAGCAGTTACTTTTGTTGTGACTTCGGCATTATTAAGACTTAGAACTGCCATTGTTATATCTCTAAATCGCTGCACTTGTATGTCTCTAAATATCATTAGTGCTACTAGTGGGGTTTCAAAGCACAATCTAATTTTTTGAAATTTAATGCTTTGATCAAGAGAGTGTAGCGTCAAACTGACTTTAAAAGAAGAAGAATAGACCCTAAGTTGGTTGGTTTATAGTTTATTGGTAGTGAATGAAATCTGGTTGGAATGCTTCATGTATTTTGACAACTTTTTTTTTATTGGTTTATTCAACTGATTATACACACTTTTAAGTTGTTTTTTTTTTTTTTTTGAAATATTTATCTTTTATCACAATCTTTTTGTCAGCATGAGACTACAACTCCTTTCATGCGAGAGTTTCCAACAATCCAACTTCCAACAAGGTTTATTTTTGGCAAAATTATAATGAACCTTAAATCCCATTTCAGCTACCTTAGATCATAGCTGAATTTTTTTTTTTAATATTGCTTGTTTGTTTTTAAACTGTCGCATTTTGGGATTTTTCAAAATTATCTTCTTTTTCAATTTTAACTCTGGCTTTTTTATTTTCTTTCTTATTTTTCTTTTTTTTAAATTTCTTTTGAATAAATCATATAGTATTATAGTTCATGGAAAAAGTCACGGTTAGCTCTTATAATATTTGTTGCACGGTTAGCTCTTATAATATTTGTTGCAGGGTTAACTCTTATAATATTTGTTGCAGGGTTAGCTCTTATAATATTTGTTGCAGGGTTAACTCTTATAATATTTGTTGCAGGGTTAGCTCTTATAATATTTGTTGCAGATTTAAAACAAACCTTTTTTTTTCTTCTTTTGAGTTTTCCATGAACCTCTAAAGGTCCAACTCAAAGCTGCTGATTTAGACATTTTTTTGTGAAACCATTAAATAGCTAAATTACAAAATAATGAAATAAATAAAAAAATATTAGTGTTTTTATATTATCTGGCTAACATAAACAAGCCAAATAGACTTAAAATACCATTCTAAATGCATTTGTAACTTTGTTCAACAGGTTGCTTGATGCTTAAATTGAGTCAAAATTACGTTGATGTCTGAGGGGGTAACTTTTTTTTCTTTTTCTTATCTTTATCTTCTTTTTTTCTTTTACATTCTGATAAACTTTCAACTAGTTCATTTCTTGTTGATGTGTCAGTCAATACCAGAGACCTAGAACATTTTCTTTTTGCACTTTTTCTCTTTGCTACCCTTTCACCCGGTTTTGGAAATGGCCTTATATCTTCTGCTGTCCAATGGTAGGCAGAAGTGCTGATTTGCTATTTCTTTTCATTAATAACTTTAGATACAATACACAGTGATGTGGGGATTGTTTGTTTGTCGGAATTGTCATTTGTTGGAATTGGTCGATCAGATACATAAGAACATAAAAAGTCGACATCACTGAAAACATATGGATCGTACGGGAAAATGCCAGCTGCTTTAAAAACATTTTGAATGTTTTGGGAACTAAAGGCTCTCGTATAAGCTATTCCTAAATTTTCAGAAATGTCATATGTCGTCATAGGAGTATTTAGATGTGCCTTTAACCATGAATCACATGCTGAATTGTAAAATTTCTTAAATGGCCCAAATACTGATCTGTCAAGTGATTGGAGTTTGTGGCTGCAATGGGGTGGCAATGTCAAGAGCACAACATTGCTTTCCTTAGCTTTATCCGTCAGTTCAATTGATATATGAGTTTTTTGGTTGTCCATTATTAAAAGTAATGGATGATCCTTGCTAGGATGTCCATACTCCACAAAATGATCAAACCATTTCAAAAAAATTTCTGTATTTATCCATCCACTAGGATTAGCATCACCTTTTGTACCTGTTGGTGCACCTTTAAGCATATGACTATGAAAGTGGACACGAAGAAATATCAAAAACGGTGGAATAAAATTTCCAAGGGCATTAATACAACCCACCATTGTAACTAAGGTTCCACTTTCAGCAGAAGTTACCTGTCCTACATGCTTTTACTCCTTTACCAGCAATCACTTTCACTGGCTTATGAACAGTTGTCAGACCTGTTTCATCAGTATTGAAAATGCAATCAACAGAAAAGTTATAGCGCTTCTGCACCATGTCAAGGTTTTCGAAGAAAGTATCTACATTTGTGCGATTGAAACTAGTTGTTCGACTGAGGTTGGTAGCTTCTGGCGTACGAATAGATAATTTTGGACGATTTAAGAATAAATAAAACCATTCAGTTCTAGCTGTTTCACTCTTTTTCCAGTTTTCTGGAATTTTAATGTCATTTTTAATTGCATATTGATATGCAAGTTGCTTTGTTTCTCTAACATCAAGTCCATAATGCATATTAGATGCTTGACGAAGATATATTGAAAGTTCATCTTCTTGTGTCTTATTAAAAATATATTTATGTTGTTCCTCAAAGTATAAGTTACTGTAAGATGTTTCTTTATTAACCTTTATTTTCCGCTGTAAACTTGATTTTGAAATTGTATACTCTTGTGCAGCTGCTCGTAGTGATAAACTGCCAGATTCGACAGCCATCACAGCAGCTTTTATTGTATGAGCATCGGGCTTTAACCGACTTGACACTCGTTTGTACTTTCTTGGCATCTGAAAAATTATTACTCATATTACTCACTCCATTATTAAAAAAAATTATGCTCTTTTTAATTGCATTAACCAAAATCCAGATTAGGCTATTAATTTTAAATTTATTTTAATGAAAAAAAAATAGTATTACAACCCAATAAAACTTATAATGTGATTAAATTTAATAAGGCTAAATAAGAATTCCGCGTTTTGCGGAACCGATATTTGTGCTAAAATTCTGTGCTACGCTTTTTGAAGTTAGTATTTCGCCAGTGATGAAAAAGCATATTTTGTTGTTTTATTTTATTGAATTATATATTAACATAGATATTTTTCAGAAACTAGCGGAATTAAACTTTGTTAATCTGTATATTTGAATTACAATAAAGATTATTTTAATTTGATTTTTTTAATAACAAAATCTTTGTTGTACTTCGTTCATTAAGTAAATGTTGAAGATATGCTCACTTTTTTTTCTAACCTTTCACTAAGTTATGTTTACATATTTTCTTTGCATCTGCCAAATTTCATCGATTTATTTTTAGTAGCAGATATCCTATTTTATGTAGCACTTTTGGTACCTAAATTTTTTTTTTTTTTTTTTTTCATTTTTCCGCTTTAAATATGGGATAAGTGGAAGGGGAGGGGGTGAAAAGAATTTAATTTGCATATAATATATCATATATAAATATGATAATATAATCAAATTTAGAATAAAAAAATGAGCAAAAGAAAAAGTGATAATATATATATTATATAATTTTAGACGGTGCAAGAGATATTTTTGGGCCCTATACCCATAATTCTAATATTTTAAACTATTACTGTATGCTTTTGTTGAATCAATTGTGGTTCAATTCCACATTGGTTTTTGAAATCGGCAATTGTTCACAATGAGGATGCAATCTTGCATTACAGTTTTATTTCTAGCTACAATTATTTCATTTACTAAAGAATATTAATTTAAAGAATAATTATTAACCGTTTTGAATTATTATTTTGTTTTTTTATGTAATTAGTTTTTCTTTCATTATTGGATTAAAGGATATTTCTGAAATAAAAGTTCAGACTATTTGTTACGTTTCAACCATGTTCAATAATACAATAATCAATCTCAACAAATATACAAGTACTAATAAAAACAGAATTTTAACCAATAGTTTATTCCAAGAATAGTTCATTTACAAAACAAAGGTGCTTTTCTTGCTTTTTTTGAAGCGAAATTTCGAATAACTTTGTCAAAATCAATTGACCTAGATATTGAAGATTCGAGACTCAACATTGCCAAATCCACTAACCGTCCTTGTAGCATTGTAGTTCTTAAAAGGTTTTTAATCAGCTTTAGTTTGCTGAATGAGCGTTCGGCGGATGCAACTGTAGCAGGAATTATTAAGAATAATCGAATTTAGGAGTTTATAGGAGCTTAATTGATTCAATCCAAAATTTGCATAATGTATAGATTTTAACAGTTTTATTTCCATTACAATATCTTCGCTAACATCTGTTGAATACTCTTCACTTAATAATTTTGCTTTCGTTTCCAATGTATCCAAATCAATATTGAGATAATTCCACATGAAGCTAAACTTATCTGAAATGCTCTGTGCTGCTTTGAATCTTACAGTAAGGCCACCAATAGCATTATCTAATACCACATAGAAAACAAATCTTCTAAAGCATGATTCCTCCATCGTCTCATCTTCATTTAAATCTGTAAACTCTTGATCCTCTGGCTCGCCAACAACTCTGGCTCTTTTACAATTTGCACCACCACGATCTCTTGATAGTTTGACTACTATATCCAAATTCATTGCAACATTCTTTGATTCTGACCAGATATCTTTCCATTTATTCCGAAGCTCAAGAAGTTGTCTTAGTAAGTGGTTTATGTTGTCCACTTCCACATCTAAAGTTGAATTTCTTGCTTGAATAACTTTGTTGCAAAAATCAATCGGAACAAGAATTTTGTACCATATTCATGACATTATTATGCAGGAAAATAAATTAATATAATATAAGGCACCTTCTACTTCAGTTCTTGTTTTAGAAGTCAAATTTAATTCTAAAAGCTCTTCCAATGACAATTTAATCCCAGAAAGTTTTGCTGCAAAAGGTTTGACACTTTCAACACGATCTGACCACCTTGTATGTGACATTCCTTTTAGTGAGCAATTGATGTGTTTTGATAATATCTCCCATCGTTTTGGACTTGAGCTGAACAAATAAAATACTATTTGAATCGTTCCAAAAAATGTTACAGCTTCAGGAATACATTCTGCCGCATCATTTTCGACAAGATTAAATGAGTGACATCCACAAGGGGAAAATAGTGCTAATGGACATAACTGAAGTATTTTGGCTTGCACACCATTGTATTTTCCAGCCATATTTGATCCATTGTCATATGCTTGTACCCTGCAATCTGAGAGAGGAATGGAGTTATGTTGAAATGTTTCCACTACCATTTGAGATTTCATCGCCAGTTTTATTGTTGCAATCTACATATGTTAGAAATCGTTCAACAATTTCATTTTGTGAATCTTTTAATATTTCATATCGTAATATGAATGTTGTTTGCTCCGTATGTGACGAATCAAGTGTTGCATCGACCATTATTGCGAAATACTTAGCAGATCTTTTTTCTTGCAAAATATGCTGTCGCACCAAATCTGAGCATTCTGCAATGAATTCATTTTGAGTATCAGCTGATAGATAATGAACTTTCTTTTGCCTTTTCGCTGAGATTCTTCCACTGATAATACATGCTCTTTAAGTATAGGGTCCCAATGTGAAAGTAACTCTATAAAACCCAAAAAGTTGCCATTATATACATCTCCAATTCGCTGGGAGGATTCCCGAAAAGCCAATCCACGTTCACCCAAAAATAGGAAAACATCTAATATTCTTTTAAGAATATTGGACCATTTCGTTGACTGCAATTTAATCGAGCTTTCCAAGTAAGTTTCAATACCCTTTCCAAATAAAAAACGTCTTTCTAATTCTCGCCAAGCTAGATAACAATCTCTGTGGACATTACTCCTCTCATGCTCTGGAATCCTGTTACACAACTTTCGCCATTTATCAGTTGCTGTATATCCATCAGGTGAAGCCAATACTGATCGCGAACTTAAATTTCTCTCAGTAACAGAGCTTTTGGAAATATTACCAGAAAATAATCGACATGGAAAGCAAAATAATGCCTGTTTATGTTGACTCCAAACCAGCCAGTCTCTTTTATGAACTTCACCATTGAAATTCTTAAAATTTAAAATTGTCTGAGGAAAAGCCTGATTGTTAATATCTTTGGGTAATATGTTAGGAAAATCGACATGGTCATTTGTGACATACTTTTCTATCTCAGATTGAGAGGGAATTTCACTCAAAAGATTACCAATATCAAGTAGGACCTGACCACAATTAGAAGCAGAAAGGCTTACAGTCTCCATCCCGTTTGAATCTTCATTATCTTCATTATCATTTGAATCTTCATTATCTTCAAACGTTTCAATTTTTTCCCCATCAAAACAGTCAGTTAAATCATCGCTTATTTTATCTACATCATTTGCTTTAGAAACAGTGTCCTCTTGTTCATATCATTGAGATTTGATGCAGTGACTCCAACGTCAAAAAGCGTCCGCATATCCTTTTTTTCATTCATAATATGTTTTTGTCTTTCTTTCCTTTTTTGACATCCTGACTTGTGAAGAGGCAGCATCGTTTATGATAATTTCTAAAATTAAAATTGTAAAAATTTCATGTTATAAAATACAAAATATAAAGAAGAATAGAGTATTCCAAAAATATGCAATTAATTATAAGACTTTATAATATTGCTTTACAGGTTATTTATTAACAGTAAAATAAGTCAATTATAATTATTACCTAATTTAATCAAGGTTTTGATTAATTATTATAAATAAAAATCGTTACCGTTAGCAATATCAAAAAGCAGTAACACTACACAATATTGGAAGAAAATAATTATTAGCAAAACCTTGAATGTACTTTTAAATTGAAAAGGAAAAAAGACTAAAGTTTATCAGCTGCACATTGAACTTATAGGAACAATAGGAATGTACTTTCAATTAAGTCTGCATGGAAGAAAATTTGAAAAAGAGAAAAGACCCGACTGAATAATTCTAAAGAGAATCTAACTAGAATTCTAAATTCTAAATAGAATAGAATAGAAATCTAAATTCTAAATAGAAATTATAAGTTACAATTAATAATGGGAAAATAACGAGAATAAATAGAGGAAAGTATGGAGAAATTTTAACCTAGATTCGAGCTAGATTACTGCAGACAGCGACTAGTTAGCTTCTAGCTGTCAAGCTCTAGCTAGATTCTCTTTAGAATTTTTAGAGGGACCAAATATGCCGATCTTTTAAGTGTATGAATATCTTTCTCTAAATGTGCAAAATATGTGTTTTTTAAGTATGTCACTAATAAATTTTTGTAATTATTATTGTAATTATTTAAAAAAAAAGCTTTGGTTAATGGGCCCCAATTGTTCTATTGGCCCTGGAGCAGTGCACCGCCTGTACCCCCCTCTCAGTGGGCCTGTATATATATATATACATATATATATATATATATATATATATATATATATATATATATATATATATATATATATATATATATATATATATATATATATATATATATATATATATATATATATATATATATATATATATATATATATATATATAAATATATATATATATATATATATATATATATATAATATATATATATATATATATATATATATATATATATATATATATATATATATATATATATATATATATATATATATAATGTATGTATATTCATATATATATAATATATATATATACATATATATATATATATATATATATATATATATATATATATATATATATATATATATATATATATATATATATATATATATATATATATATATATATATAATATATATATAAAAAATATATATACAGCGGTGGCCAAAAATTAAAGACCATTCATTTTTTAGTTGGCTTCTTAATCTTTAAATTAAAATTAAGAAGATTCTAATTGACATATTAAATTTTTTTTTAATATCTTGTTAATTAAAACATACGGATTAAAATGGTATAACTTTTTTGATCTAATTCTAATTAAATAGCGTTTAACTTATTAAAAAACTGATGAGTACTTATAAATCTTTTTTAAATAAATTGGACAAAATTTAACGACCACTTTCAAATCTTTAATTTGCACTTATTAAAAATAATAATCCATTATTTTTTTTAACTGTCTAACTTTTTAACTTTTTTTTTAATTTTTAATTTTAGGTGCCCCAAGAAGTCCTAACGGTCTTGTCACAGAGCACCGCGGAAATGCATTTGACCAGGAAGTTCACGCCTCCTTCCTTACCATGGCGCGAAAATATGTCCAGAGCTCGTTTCGAACCTGGATCTCCTGCTTATAAAGCAAGCGTTCTAACCACTGCGCCACGGCCGCACCATTTTAACTTGCTTATTACGTTGGCTATAAAATAAAATGTCGAAACCTGAGTTTCGATATCAAATAAACATTTATTTTTTGAATTGCAATAAAGATATAAAAATATTGCAAAAATGCGTGCAAAGATCGAAGAAAAAGACAGATACGCGGCTCTTGTATTAAAAGAAGAAGGCTATAACATCAGACAAATAGCAGAAAAACTCGGAAAGTCTCACTCTCGCATTATTAACATAATTCAACGATACAAAGAGACCCGTCAATTAATGATCGTCGTAGGACTGGACGCAATAAAATTTCAAATGATCGTGATGTTCGCTCGTTAGTGAGATTAAAGAAAGAAAACAGACAAGCATCATCTACAGACTTGTCTACGAAATGGACACTGTCAAATGCAATCGCTTATTCCTAGCATTGATTTATGGCAGTTGCAAGATGGATTTATTTTCCAGCAAGATAATGCGCCGTGTCATAAAGCGCATGTTGTTAGCGATTGGTTCAATTCTAATAAAATTCAAGTGCTTCCATGGCCTGCCAATAGTCCAGACTTGAATCCAATAGAGAATTTATGGTCGTGGCTTGATCACAAGCTTGGTAAAGAACAACTTTACAATTTGTTAAAAATACTTTAAAATCTCTCATCATTTGAAAAATGTGCCTGATGAAGTAATCAAAACTTTAATGAATTCAATGCCATTCTAAATTATTTTTTTATTGTTTTTTGAAATATTTTTGAAACTGGTCTTAAAATTTTGTATAATTTTTTTTCCCATTTATATTTTTTACTAGTCAGTTTTTTAAGTTTTTAACATTATTTTGTAAAAAAATTATAAATTCTTTTATAATAAATATAAAATACAATAAAAATTCTTTCTAAAAATGTTTTTTTTTTTTGATACCTTTTTCCAAATTAAATTATACTAAGGTTAAAAATAAATTTTGAAAAAAAAATGAGTGGTCTTTAATTTTTGGCCACCGCTGTATATATATATATATATATATATATATATATATATATATATATATATATATATATATATATATATATATATATATATATATATATATATATATATATATATATATATATATATAAATATATATATATTTAAATAGCTTGTGTATATATATATATATATATATATATATATATATATATATATATATATATATATATATATACATATTTATATATATATATATTTATATATATATATATTTATATATATATATTTATATATATATATATTTATATATATATAAATTAGTAATAAACACTTATCTAACTTTTATCTTCTACTTAAAGTTTCTCGAGTGCTGGATCATCAGGAAGAGTTCTCTGGATCATCAGCTCGCTGGATCATCAGGAAGAGAACTCTTCCTGATGATCCAGCAATGGTGAAACTTTAAGTAGAAGATAAAAGTTAGATAAGTGTTTTTTACTAATTTATTTATTATTGCTCTGTTCTTTAAAAACATGGAGCACTCTATTTGTAAAATACACTAACATAATTTACATATATATATATATATATATATATATATATATATATATATATATATATATATATATATATATATATATATATATATATATATATATATATAAACTACTAACTTAATTAGTAGAAAATCAGTAAATTTGTTTATTTGTATATATATTCTTTTACTACTTTTATTTTTTATACTTCCAGGTAATAAAATTAAAGAAGGTATCTACCATTCACTTTTTATAGAAGGTATCTACTATTAACTTATTGTAGAAGGTATTTTTTACACTAAGGCTTTCTCTTTTCTATAAAAATTTTCTTGTTAAGGTAGATTTCAAATTCCACAGTAGTACCAATTGACTAAGTTGGTATATTTTGAACCATAATATGGGCCCTAAATAAAATTGTCACTTGAATATCACTTGTTTTCATTTGACAAATGTCGTAAGTCAATTATCTCAAATATATCAAACACAATGACAGACAGAGTTGCAGCAAACCATCTTACTATAACCAAAATTTGTGAAACCTGGAGTAAGAGTTTGAATGAGTTAAACTGTCATTTGCACCCACTTTACACAATAGCTATTTCTTGTCGTTCGGCATTACAGTCTCTGGAAATAGAAACTTGCCAATTATTTGGATACGATTGTATGGCCGTTAAAATTCTTTTAGCAATGAACAAATTGAGGTTTAATGATGGCAAGGGTGATCCTGAAGGCTTTGTTAACTTTTTATACAATAAAAAACTGCCACAAGGTATAATTCCAAGATATCGTCGCAATCGCCTACACATTCTTTTTCGTACTGGTTTCATCTTTATAAAACACTACAATGCTTTTCAAAGACTTTCTGACTATCGAAATACTAAAATGTGGCACTCTTCAAACAGCACTGCAATCAGCGTTTTGCAATACAACTGCCATAAAAGAAATGTGCGTGCTAGCAATATTTTCCAAACTACTCACTGGACCCTGGATGAAAACATTTTATGTATCAGCTGACAAAGCAAGTTTTGATCATATTGCCAGTATCCAGATAGTTAAAGGTGTTTTGCAAACAATTAAAAGTTGCATTTCTAATCCAAGTGCACTGTTAAAAAGAAAAAATGATTTTTTTGGAAATCCTCTTAAACCAAATGCATTAGATCCTATAAATAATTTATGCTCCATTGATGAGCAGCTTGTTGGCATGATTAAAGCTTGTCTTATTGCGGTAATCGATGTTTTGAAATGTCAATATGAGAGATATTTCTCCCTTTCCATTACAGCATTATAGAGACAGCTAGTGCAAGGCTTCACAACATAGATAGTGAAGAGTTAATGGGTATGTTTAGTGAAGCTAAATGTAGATCCCCTAATGCAACAATATGTTATATATTTTGCAAAATAAGATCAAAAAAGAATAAGACTATGGATTATTTAGATAGTCTTGACCAAGTATCTAGAGAAAACGGCTAAACAATCGGTTAAATCATACTGCGTTTCAAGCAGAAATTTCAAAAAGAAAGACATGCGAAAGGCAAAAAATGGATGAAAAAGAAAAAAGAAAGCTTGAACGAGACCTGCGTCAACTATCTTTTAATGATATGAAAAATTTATACAAGCACTTATCTACCAAACAACTTGAAGACTTAGGTGACATAATGTCAGAAAGAATTGTTGGCAGAGAACTCTGCCATGAATGGTTTGTAACTGATAAGTCTGTCATGTATGATGGACAAGTAGAAAAAGTAAATAAAAGAAAAGAAGACAGAGTTCATACTATTTCTTACTGGAAAAAAGATGAAAATGATTCAGAAGCAGTTGACTATTGCATGAAAAAGTTTCAGCTTGCTGCTGATGTCATAGCAGGAGAGTTGATCTTTTCATTATTTGACAATTCTGATATAAAAAAAGTGTGACTTGCAAAAAAGTACAGCGAGTGGCGTGACTTGCAAAAAAAAAGTACAGCAAGTGGTGTGACTTGCAAGAAAAGTACAGCAAGTGGTGTGACTTGCAAAAAAAGTACTACAAGTGGTTTGACTTGCAAAAAAACTACCGCAAATGGTGTGACTTGCAAAAAAGGTATTGCAAGTGGTGCGACTTGCAATATATTTTATAGACGGCTCTGGCTTACGTTCTCGTCGTGTTTATCGTTAAAAATGATTGTTATTAAGTTTCATTAATGGAATTTAAATTTAAAATCGTTCACTAAAAGCCAAGACACAAATTACTAATAATATTATGAAAGAAAAGATACACTTACTTGTCTAGAAATGTGGTGCATATGTTTTTACACTACTTCGTATCATTTTAAATAATAGACTTTTCGATTTTTTAAATCTTTTTTTGCGCTCTTTTTGGCCTCATTTAGCCCCCTTAATACATCAAGTGGTTAGAGGTCAATAAAAACTTTTATTATATATCAATTGTATCAAAATTAGAATATCATTTTGTATATTGAAATGACTAGTTTCACAAAAAAGATGCTCTCCAATGGACGAACCATTTTTGGCAGCGAGTATGGAAGTTCGGTACCCCCTCTAGCCCCTGGATACTACCTGCAGTTAGAGTCTTTTAATGTGGTAAAATATTTTTTTATGTTAATTTCTTATATTAATTTTAATTATTTTTTATATAAAATTCTATACATAATCACATTTTATGCCTTTTTTTTACTTTATTTAGGTTGGAGGGGGATGGCACATACCCCTTTTCCTAAATCAATGTATTCATCACTAGTATATATTGTAAAGTAGTAAAATATGATTTTTATTTATATTAATAGATTTCCTTTTTATTTTAAAGAGAAAAATATTTATAAGAATAAATTGTTTTTGATAACAGGGTGTGTTGACTATTTCCTTCATATCCACCCTAACACAAAGATACACCTTTTATATGTGGTGGTGTAGGAGCAAATTATAATAAAAGTTATATAGAAATGACTAATTTCACAAAAAGACGCTCTAGTATGGAAAAAAAATGTTTTTTTGGGTGGTATAGGTGGTGGTTCGGCACCCCTCTAGCCCCCTGGATAGGCCCAGTGAGCAGAGGCTATTTTAATTTTGTAGCCCACTGTTACACCTATCTTTTGATACTAAGTTATAGGCATTTCAATAATAATTAGCAGAGTTATAACAATTTAGGTAAAGAAAAACTAAATTTTGACCACAATTTCTTCAACAAATCCATATCAAATTTTTGGTACTAAAAACAATATAACTTTTTGTCTAATTATTTGTTTTTTATAATTTTTCACCTTTAAAATGCTGTATTAAAGGGCTTTCTAATGATATATAACATTTTAGCATACGATTGTTTTAAAAATTTCATGCTACGTACCTACTAATAGTGAAAAACTTTATTTAAACTGAATTTAAAATACAAAAATGATTGGCATTAAAACAATACTTACTGTGAAAGATGTCTTCAGGACAAAGTAACAAAGAAATCCAATATAATTATTATTATTTTCTATGATAAAAAACAATTTACTATAAAGTAAACATTGAAATCTTATCATAAACATAATTTTCTGTTCACTTGCTTTTTTACAAAAATATTAATTATAAAAGTTAAAGTACAGTAAATTAAAAAATGATAAAATAGAACAGTGTCCCATATCACCCCAATTCTCCTGTCCCAAGTCACCCCATCACTAGTAGGTGTGAAAAAACCTTTATTTTATATAGTTCTCGAAGCCATATGCTAATCATATTTCTTCAGTAGTTAAATAAAACAATAGTGAATAATTAAAAACCATAAACATAAAAATATATGCAAACAACACAACATTTTACAACGCACTTTTTTTTGCGTATTGCGTATTGAGTATGCTACTCATATCATACTCAATACGCAACTCAACGTACGCAATTTCTTTGAGTATAATACTCAGTATGCAACTCTTAGTACGCATTTTTATTGAGTAGAATACTCAATACGCAACTCATAATACGCATATTTTTTGAGTATTTTGCGTAAAAATACGCAATTTTTTTGAGTGTAAAATGTAAACTAGTTGTTAAAGTATATATTTTTTTATAAATAACAAACAAAAACACTAAATTATAATTTAACCATTATAATTTGTTTTTTAAAATAAATTATTAAGGTTTGCGTGTCGAAAATCACGTCTTGAAGCCTCTAGGGAGTAAGTAGCATTGCTTTTAATGACTTTATGAGCTTGCTTCAAATAACAATTTACAATTTGCTGTTTTACATGTTGATAAACTTTGAGTTGCTTTGTTTTGTAAGTTGATAAACTTCTAGCGTTTGTATTTGAAATAATGACTTTTTTTATAATTTTTTGTTACTTTTATGAGGCTATAGATGTATATAAGATGCAAGTATTTATCTTTTTATCTATAGTAAATAAGTTAGATAAATAAAATTAATCATTTTAGTCTTTAATCTTATATAAACTAAAATAATTTATATATGTAATGTAATTTAAACTAGTTTTATAATATTGCCTATTTGCTTAACAAAAGTTTTATTTTAGATTTTTTGCTTTAACATGTATGGAAGATCCACCAAACGAAAATTAGGTTCAGACTCTAATGTAAAGAGTTTGAGAAAAAAAAAAAAAAAAAAGTATAAATAAAGAAGATAAAGAAAATCAGTCTGTAAATAAACAAATAAATTCTGATAGAAGTAATCGTGCCTTAGCCGTATTGTCGATTGAAAATAGTCAACCATCGTGCAGCGAAAGCATAAGCAATGCTTTATTAACAAATATAAGTATTAAGCGATATGTTAAAGAGATTAATGAAATAAAACATAACTTGATAAACAATAAATTTTTATTTTGCATGCACAAACCACAAATTTAATATTTCTATACGTAATACTGTGAGGTCATTCAAACGATTGAAAACTATTTTGTCATTGCTTTTTTCATTTGCTAAAAAAACTCATAAGACAATTTAAATTGCCCGAATCTTTCAACAAAAAAAAAAAAAAAGATTAAGAAACGAAAATTTAACTCGTTGGTCATCAAGCTTTTTAATGTTGATTTGTTTTTACAAAGCATATAAAAAACATTGTTTTGAAACTATTAAATGTCCAGTTACTGAATTCTATTTATCATTGATGCTCCCAGCATATAGATTTACGCTTTTGAATCAAAGAAATCGCGTACATATTGGTGACTTGGTACCAAGTTTACATTTATTAATCATGCAATATGAGGAAATGGCTAAAAAAGATGATAAAAAGAAAAAATTTTGCGATTTGCTGATAACTAATGTAAAAAAACAATTTGAGCATGAGCTTAACTCTGCTGTTTATGCAGCTGTTGCAGTTTTAAATGTTTCTAAACTTTATTTATGGTATCAAAGACCGATTGCAAAAGCCACAGTCAATTTGGGACTAAGTTCATTAGTAAACTTGGCAATTGAATTTAATAAAAAAAACGAAAAAAACGATTTGACAGCATGTGGTTCTAATAATAGTTTCTCTCAAAAAAGTGTTCCTGACGATGAAGCCTTTGATCAGTTTTATCAAAGCATAGAATTGGATCAGGTAGAGTACAACAAAAAAGAAATTAGCATCGGACACCTAGCTGACAAAGAAAGGAATAACTTTGTAAACATTTTAAGGAACCATAATTTTACAAACAAAACTCATTATGATGCATTTTGGTTTGAGAAAAGAATTGCCATATCTTTATAATTTGTGTCTCATATACCGACATCCTCCGCTTATGTTGAACGTTTTTTAGCATATGTGGTGTAGTTACTCGAAAAAGAGCCGGCAACATGACCGATGAAACACTAATAAATCGTGCCTTTTTAAAAAGTAACTTAACCATACTTAATGAAATGGCTGAGTAAAAATAATTCTTCAGTTGTTTGAAAATTTTCTTCATTACTTTTGTTTTTGTTTATGAATTGAAAATACATTTTAGAAAAATATATATATTTTTTTCTCTTTCATTTCGTGTTTCTGTTTGTTCATTATATAAAAAACAATATTACTTTTAGAACAAAATTATATTTTACACTAAAAAAAAAAACGCAAATTACTCAAAAAAAAATGCGTATTATGAGTTGTGTATTGAGTATTCTACTCAAGAAAAATGCGTACTATGAGTTGCGTATTGAGTATTATACTCAAAGAAATTGCGTACGTTGAGTTGCGTATTAAGTATGATATGAGTAGCATACTCAATACGCAATACGCAAAAAAAAGTGCGTTCTGATGTATGCAACACATAAATATTTAATATTAATGATGTCTTCAAAATCCAGGAAAATTGTTAGATTTTTACATATTCGCAAATAATCCGAAAAAAAAAATACTTCTGAAACTTAAAAAACACAACAATATGAAGAAGCTATTGCAAACTTATAACATATATAAAAAACTTTTGCTTTATTAAATTTTTCACTGAGATATTGCCAAGTCCCATCTCACCCCATGTCCCATCTCACCCGGTTCTCACCTAAATTTTTTTTTATTAATTTAATTTGAATTTGTAGTAAAATTTATATACGCGATGCCGTTTTTGGTAGTTAAAATTACAATAAAAAAGTATTTATTTTTCAACAATTAAAATTACAACACTTCACTTTATATTAGATTTATATACACTTCAAGTTGTATTTAAGTGAGATAGGAAGATTTTTTTTAAATAGTAGTTGAATGAATTTCTTATGAATTAGATTCTTATTTAGAAAACAAAAGTGACTTTATTACTATTTTAAATAAATAAATGACAAATAACTTTTACTATTTTTAATGAAATTATTTTTATTAGCCAACAGGGTAAAGAGGACAAGCTCTTTAGATGACTATTTTGTCAAAAGAATTAAAATTCTACCAATACAGGACCATGCTGGTCATATCGTTTTGCCTTTATCTTCGGTGTCATCATCCGAACGATTTAATTATGCATTTATTGGCGGGGCTGAAAATAATCAAGTTACAATGAAACTTAGTCCTTTTTCTCCAGAACCTGGATTTGGTGTGGAAGCTGCTAATTTTACAAGTAAAACTAACGCAGAAATTAATAAAGAAGATTCAATACTCGCGACAAAAGATGTTAGCTGTTTGCCTATAGACGTCGGGCCATTTTTGACACATCAGGTAGCTGAACAAGATAAATACCGAATATTGAAATGCAATTGGTTTCCTGGTCCAAATTATAAATATCCATATTCTGTGCATTTAAAGAAGGGTAAAAATGTTAATTGCTTTTTGTCCGAGAAACATATACATAAATTGCTGTGGATAATGGTTTCAGAATGCCTTTATGGAACTTTTTGTAATTATTGCTTCCTTTTTGCAAAAGTTGGGGGAATACACGGTCAAGTGTAATTACTCGAGCTAGTTACTTTAGACAGAGTTAAAAGTATCCATAACTAATATACTGAGTTTTATGAAAGGGCTGCCCAACATAAATACTGTTGATGAGAATGTCCAATTAATGAAAGTTTCATCAGAATTTGAATTTTAGGAGCTAAAATGAAAAGACGCAATCAAAAGCAACAAGACCTACCTGAATGTGCACTGGAAGCATACAAGCAATGTGATGGTAATGTCTTCCTTTTAATTAAATGCATTTTGAAACTGCTTTGCACCCATCCTGTTAGCGTGGCTTAGGGAGAACGGAGTTTCTTGGTTTTAAAAAGACTTAAAACTTGGTTAAGATCCAATATAGGACAAGAACGATTAAATGGATTAGCTATGATGCATATCCATAGAGATTGCATCATAAATGTCGAAAAAATTATTGATAGTTTTGCATCTTTGAAAACTAGAAAGCTCAATTTTATATTGTAGTTTGTTAAATTTATAAAAGCTTTTATTAAAAAAAAGAATATACTAACGATATTATTTTGTCTTTTGTTGCACATTACAGACAGGGTCAGATTTACCTATAGGCAGACAAGACTGCAGCCTGTGCACCATGATTTTAGCGTGCTCAATTTTTAAATGGGGTGTCGTTGAAAAAAAATTGTGGTATTTAGGCGTGTTTAGGGCCTCCAAAATTTTTTCTGCCTAGGGCCCTCGAGGATATAAATCCGTCCCTTATAACAGCCTGAATATTTATTTTCAACGTTTGATTTTTTCAAGATATTTATATACAGATACATTCAATATATTTATTAGCAAACTTTTCTAAAAATATTTTAAATAATCAAATAAAAAAGTGGTTTAACTGTCTAAAACAACAAAACACTTTTATTGCATAATATATTCAAGCTAACTAAAATAAATATACTATTCAATCACCTATCATAATCAATCTCATAAATACAAAAATATTAACTTGGATTGAGATAAACATGAATAAAAATTTTCCTGTAACAATATTGAAGAAATAAAGTTCATAACATTCAACCCAGTTTGAATGTTATGAACTTAATAACAAATGTGGAAATAGAAGACCTCGTGGAAAGGTTATCCCTTTCATTATTTTTTAGTACTTCTAAACAATATTATTTTATAAGGCAATGTGCTTTTAGAGAACTCAAATATACCTGCAGGTTTCCTTAGTTTAATAGTTTCATTAAAAACATGTTTATTTACAATTTTTTTTATAGCTGCATACCATTTTTTTTTGCATGCATTTTGTTTAATTTTTTAGTACTTAACAATTTAATTTGCCGTTAAGATTGTTAAAAGACGTCCAAATGTATCCCATGAAAATTGTCCCCTGCTGCCTCAACCCTGATATAAATGTACCATAGTACAATTACATGTACAGTTGTGTTATGGTACATATAAGTTTCCTGTTCCACTTGCGTCATATCTATTTTTGTCATTTTCGAAAATTTTTTTTGAAAAACATTTAGGGACTAGTTTAAGCTCATATTTTTGCATAAACATCTAATTTTGTTATATTTAATTTGATAGACATTTAATGTTCAAAAGTTTAAAGACTCGCTATTGGCAGTAAATAAGGATAAAGTATACCAAAAATGTAACCTTGGACTCTCTCTCTCTCTCTCTCTCTCTCTCTTCTCTCTCTCTCTCTCTCTCTCTTTATATATATATATATATATATATATATATATATATATATATATATATATATATATATATATATATATATATATATATATATATATATATATATATATATATATATATATATATATATATATATATATATATATATATTTAAAATTGAAAAAGTGTGTGCATCTCATTCGACTGCCGTCCAACAACCGTTTGTTGCGCATTGTGTTACCATTCTTATTCTTTTTATTTATTTATTTATTTTTTTAACATCTTCACTTCCAACAAGGCTGCAAGCAACTACTAATAGAGTTGGAAGTTACTAGAAGAAAAAAGATGAAGATTGTAGAACAAGATAACGATTGACAGACAACTTAAAGGATTCTAAATTATATGAATCAGGAAAGCAAGATGAAAGAAACAAATTCCAAGGAACAGATGTTCAAGGATAAAAACTAGAGTTTTTTGAGCACTTAGGAACAGTCACAAGAAAAGAATAAGACTTAATTGAATGACGAGTAACACGAGAATGAATTTTAGTAGATGGCACAACAGACGTTAGCTCTTTAGAGCAGTGCCCATTAGAGTATTTGAAGAAAAGAGAAAGAGAAGAAACATTACAACGATGAGGTAATGGTTGGAGGAGGCTGCAAGAGCAGGTCCAAATATGTTTACAATGCGTTTTTGCAACTTTTCCAAAAAAGAAAGGGGATCATTAGAAGATCCTCCCCAAATATAGCAACAGTATTCCATACAAGAGCGGATTGGAGATTTATAGAGATAGAGAATAGAATCCGGAGTAAGAAAGCGTCGAGCACAATAAAGAGATACAACCTTAGCAGATGCTAATTTTGTAATGGATTTAACATATGGTTTCCAAGAAAGATCGGAAGTAAGAGTTAATCCTAGAAGATAATGGGTTGATGACTTATCGAGTACATTACCGTTCATAAATAAGGGAAGATCTAAATTGTTGTGACAAAGATTGGCTGAAAAAATTGGGTTTTATCTGAACTAAATTTCACCCGCCACTGTGAGCCCCTTGCTGTAGCAGAAGTGAGATCCTTTTCAAGCTGAAATACCCTCTCCAAGCAATCAGAGAGTGTTGGCTTCTTATCATGACAAGAATAAATGGTAGTATCATCGGCGAATAATGCCATCTTAGATGTAAGAACATCTTGAAGATTGTTAATGTAAATTAAAAAGAGTATAGGGCGAAGGATTGATCCTTGAGGAACCCCTGAAGTTGCATGATATGAAGATGAGTGCTTTCCATCAAGGACGAATTTTATACTAAGGTTGGAAAGAAAGGATTCAATGATCTTAAAGATGTTACCAAATACACCGTAAGAAGAAAGGTTATTACTGTTAGCAAATTAGTTTAAGAACGAGAAAATCGAAATTCATATTGATAATCAGAAAGTAAGATACTAGATTCAAGATGAGAGACTAAGTGTTTGTTAATTAAAGATTCAAAAATTTTGCTTATTGGAAGAAGACAAATGGAACGGTAGTTGACGAATCAGATCATTCTCCAGAACTTTTGAAAATATGGATTACCGATGCCGCTTTCCAGCAGGCTGAAAAACAAGACTTTGATAAGCACTTGTTAAATTGTTTTGAAAGTATAGACGACAGCTCCGGAGAACATTTCTGCAAGGCTATAACAGGTATTTTATCCGGACCACAAGCTTTAGAAGATTCTTAGCAGGAAATCACTTTTGATACAGAAACTGGAGTGATACGAATGTCAATCAATGAATTAACTTTTGACGGCTATATCAGGTAGAACGCAACTAGAGATGATATTGATAAAAACTTCTGAGCAAATAATTCAGCTTTGTCTTTAGTGACAAAGTCTAAATCATACAAAAGAGGGGAAATAACAGATATGCCTTTATTATTGATACTATTAAAGATTCTCCAGAAGTCACGAGAGCCTAATTTTTGTGATGAAATACGAGATTTCGTGACCGGATAATAGCGGACTTTGTCCTCAGACAAAACCTCTTTACAATGGTTTCTAGCAGTAATAAACAGACGTTAGTTTTCTGGAGAATTATTTTGCTGAAAGATATGGAAGTGACGGTTTCGCTTGAAAATTGCAGCAGCACAATGTGAGGAAAACCATGGAGAAGAGTGAGATTTGACCTGAAATTGTCAAATTTCAGGATTCCACGAAGTTATATAAGAAGCACATTTGTCAGCAGGAAGACAAAAGATTTCTACCCAAAGGCCATTACGAAGAAAATCATGGAAAGAATCCCTGTAGGCTTTTATGTAGTTGTAAGAAGTTCGGTAATAGGGGATTCAGGTTATGAAGAAGAATGAGATATTAGTTTTAGAGAGGTCAAACTGTGATCAGAAGCTCATAAGGGTGAATGTGGAGAAACTGAGCAGTGACTAGGATCAGAAACAAGACATAAGTCGAGTAGAGAAAGTTAATTATTTAGGTTGTCTGGAAAGCGAATCGGAAAGTTGACCATTTGAGTTAGAGATTGAGAATGGCAAAAGTTGTGAACTTTATCGCCTGCAAAGTCACTGACACTAGAGCCAAGCCATTCAGTATGATTAGCAATAAAGTCTCCAACAACAGCGATATTGGCTGATGGATAAAGAGAGAGGGCTTGGTCAATTTGATCAGAAATAACATCAAAAAGAGTGCAGTCTTGAGATGAAGGAGACCAATATATAAAGAAATATAGAACAAAGAGAAAGGCGGTAGAGTGAAGCGGTGTTAAACAAAAGCACGTAAAAGAATAGTCTGTGGATTCAAACTTAGTTTCCTGACAAATGAGTAAATTCTAACGAATGTAAATGCCCAGGCCAAGCATGTGACTATTGGAGTATTTGCGAATTAAAGGAAGATAACCATCAACACTAAGATCACAAGATGAGACAAGTGAACTTAAATTATTCTCAAAAAGAGCAAGTAGGTCAGGTGAACTTTGTAAGAGATAAGACTCAACAGAAGTAAAATTACTTTAAAGACCACGAATATTAGTGAATGATAGGTTTAGAGAACTTGATAATAACAATGGTTTTTTGTGCTTTAGAAGTTTTTTTTTTTTGTGTTTTATAATAGTGTACCGTTGCGTTTCTAAACTTTTCACAAAGCTTTCTGGGATCGAAACGCGGACAAGCAAAACAAAATGCGAAGAGACTTAATACCAATTCTGAAGAAAATATATATAATAGTGCAATAAAACAATGTTTTTAGGATTTATTCTCATCAGATTCTTGCTACCTTGAACGTTTGCCAGCTGGTGTTATTTTACAAAATAGGAATGACTAAAGATTCGATGAAAAACTTGGCAAAAAGGATAAAATAAAAATAAAGCTTTCGAAATTATATATTAAAAGAAAATGTTTACATCTTGTAGACTATCTTGTCGAAAGTAATGTAATAAGTAAATAATATTAAAAAATGGTGCAAATAATATGTATAATCATCATAACAAAGAAATTTGTAAACTTTTTATTAGTTCTGATATAAATACAGAATGATGATTTTAATACTGGATTTTATCGTTAACTTTTTGTATCATTTATTACTTTATTATATGAACATGAAAAATATAATTTTATCGCTTTAATGAATCTCAATTTTCTACTTTTATGACTTTCTTGAACCAGCAAGAAAATACGACTCGTTAAATATAGTTTTTGACATCACAAATAAAAATGGAGAATGGCTCTGCAGTGAGAACAAAAGGTTCTACCACCTTCAGATTAAAAAGGTCGTGTATTATACTGAGAGGGCTGCTAGTTTAAAAACTATCCAATCATCCATAAAAAAAAAAATGTTCTTGAAGCCTACTTCAACAACAGTAACAACAACAGCATTAACGTCAACTTTCATATGCTACTCTGAGGCAGAACATCAAAAGTCTGAAGATTTAGAAGAACAGTCCACAAGTAATACAGCAAAACCAAAACTTCTACTAAATTAATATTATCTTCAAAGTTATCAACCAGCAAAGCAGCAACCATTTGTCAACAGTTACCTCAAGATGTGACCTACATTCAGACACCATCACAGTCTGGTGTATTCAGATCAACTATTAAAGAAGCTATTAAACTTAAAGAAAAAATGAAAAAAACACTACATTAAGAAAGCTGGTTAATGTACTTTGATGATAAACGTATTAATTACTAAGAATATCAAGTTTTAATGTTAAATAATAAACAAAGAGAAGATAAGTTACAAGCACTAGATCTACCAGGCGGAAAAAAAAAACTGTTAAAGATATAACAGCTGTTCTCAATGAATACAATTTATAAAAGAATATAAAGATGCTTGTAGCGGACGCTACGAATGTAAACACAGAAAGAAAAAATGGAATTGTCGGTCAGTTACAAAGACATTTTACTGAAAAGAAATTAGAAGAATCACAATTTATTTGCTTTTAACATCATATTCTCGACCGAGTCCTCCGCGTAGTGATGGTCATTCTTAGGCTTATTCTTTTTGTTCTGTTACAAGCTTTTCAAAAGAGCCACATGGTTTCCCAACTTGATTAACTGATGATGTAGCATTTAATGTACCGTAGGTGTATTGAAAATCTTGAGCTGGCCAATTTTCATTATTTCTCTCAAAATGAGTATTATAATTGTTTGCAGCTATTAACTTTTTACATTATAATTTTATAAAGTTTTTCACTCAGAATCCTCTAGTTTACTATCTGTAGAAACTAGAACAGTTAATTTCAATGAAAAGAATGGTATATCATTAGGAACTAGTTAATTTTGTCGTAAAAGTCCGTAAATGTCACCAAGTTTTATTCTACTACTAAACAAAAACACACAAAAATTGTTAAGTAAACAGTGCAATTTGTAATGAATTAAATATCAAACAAAATAACACGTATTTTTGTTTACAAGAAATCAAAGTTGATTTCAAGCAAATAAAATTAGTTACAAGTCAATGTTTAAAAATGTTAAAGAAACCCAATAGGGGAAGTTAGCGGCAATGTATTTAGTTCAAATCGGTTGTATACATATTACATTTATTAGTTCAAGTATTTAATATAGGTCCTCGTTGGTTCCCTAAATTATATGACACTTTTTGTACAAAATAAAAGTAAAAAATCTTAAAAATGAACCTCGTTATTTTAAAGCCAGATTATAAGTGTATTATGAAGACTGATCTTTACTTTAGATTTTTTTCGAAAAACTTTACTGTTAAATATTTTAAATATTATAAACTAATTCCGTAAGCTTGTAAAATTTTAAAAGTTACTGTTTATTATAGCTATGTATTGAAAAAAAAAAATTCACGTTTTTTAAAAAAAAAAGTTTTTCATTATACATGAAACCGCAACTAATTTTTGTGGCTTAAAAAGATACTTTTATACGTAAAACAATTTTCAAAACTTTAAATTAGAGTATTACAAATATGTTAATATATGGTTTTGAATATAACAAATATATTTTTTTTTAGGTTTTGTCCACCACCTGGCCCACTGTGCAGTGTGCAGAACAAGCAATCAAGTCAAATCATCACAAATCAATCAAGTGTTTTCAAGATTTTTTTGACATTTGTTAAAAAAAAAGAGAATTTCCAGCTAAGATTTATTTGTCTAATAAATCATAAGAATTGTGTATTACGCTTTAGTTTAGTTGAATACTACACAACATTTTTCGATATATACAGTATATATCGAAAAAATGTTGATACACAGAGGGCAGCTGTTCTGCTGTCAAGGCCAAAGAAATGTGATCTGCAAAACATGGTCAAAACAAAATTGTTAAGGAAACAAAAAAAGCGCAGAAGCGCATTTAAGTAGGAAGTTCCCGCCTCCTTCCTTATCAATGTCGCTTATTGGGCTAAAGCCGGCGTCGAACCTCGGACTTCTGAGTTCTGATCCAGAAAAATAATCACTGCATCACGGCTGCAGTGGTTACATTTCTAATAATTTCTTACAATTGGTTATTTTCATTATACATCATGCATTAAAATATTGTTTTGGTGAATACTGTCTTCGAGTCAAAGAGAGAGCAAGAGAAACAAAAAGGTGAAATCCACTGCAGCTTTTAATCAAATCTTTGAGAAGAAGCTTAAACGTCTTTTTCTGTACGTTTGCATAGGGTATCAGGTTTTCAACACTATTTCTGTGTCTGTTACTTAGTTTGAACGATCGTTTAGTAAACTGAACATTGTAAAAAAACTCTCTCCGTTTAACCATGGGCCAGGATCGCGTTTCTAGTCTTTTGATTATTTCGATTAAAAAAAGATTTGGCTAAAAAGGTGAGCTACGGCGATATCATCAATATTTGGGCGGCCAGAAAATCTTGAAAAGTTCCTTTTTAAGCGCCTTATTTACCTCTCTCGATGATTTTGTTGATTGACTTTTCGTTTATAAGTTTTGAAACTAATAGTTTAATTCATATGCTAGCTTTGATTAATGAACGGTTTCTCAATCTAGAGAATTAATAGTAACGCTGAAATACAATGTTCTGTATCCATGGTCCCCACAAGAAGGGCAGGGGGGATACTGGCACTGTAGTACAGGGGCCCGGAGGTAAAGAGAGCCCCAGTGGTAGTAACCCGAAAAATAGTAATTCCGAGGAAAATATTATTGTTTTGAACTAAAAAAATAAACGTGAAAAATAAAGAAAAACATTTGAACCAAAAACATCGTCTAAAATTAAAAAGTAGAACACAAACAGACATTTCAACAATTCCGGTAACCTTCTTATTTTTTTACTTATTTCATATATCGTCCCCTCAGTATTATCTTGTTCTATGTCGCTAAACTATGGTTTTGAAAAAAAGGCATTTGAATTTTCAAAAGCCCTAAAATGTTCAAAATAAACTTTGCACCAAATTTTGTTATTATAAAATTGTCAAGGTCAATATATAATACCCTTATAAACCATTTTTAGAAAATTATTGTGTATTTAGTGTTTAAAAAAATGATTTTTGATTTTTGAGAACAAATTACTGACAAACTTTACAAAATACAAAAATTGTATAATGTCCTGTGTCAATTTCTTTGGGTTTTTTTAATTATAGTTTGTCCAAACATGCACAAATGTCTTATTTGGTGAATGTTTTGAATGTATTTCTTACCAAGGACGGATACAAAGATGGGAATATCCCCCTCCCCCCCCCCCCCCCCTATCTTAAGAATTATCAATCTTCAAAATATTATTGATAGAAATTAAAAAAAAAATAAAAATACAAAATATTATTTTGCAACATTTGAATTTTTGGCAAAAAAAAGTTAGTTATATACACATTTAATATATTTATTAGTAAACTAATTTATAAGCATTTTTTACGCTCTTCGCGTGCATCTTATTTTTGTTCAATATGACTTAGATGCTGAGCCCGTTCACAATCATTTAAAGTACCTTCAGCACTTTTGATTTTAAAAAATTTACACTAATTACACCTATCTTTTTTTCTTTGCCGGAAAGAATTATTGAACTTAGTTAGAAAAATGACCAAATGAAACAGTGTTTTTAGCTGAAAAAACCATTTTATTTGGTCATATAACCCCCTCCCCCCTAGGACAATGACCTGGATCCACCCCTGTTTTAGACATTATTTGGTTGTGTTCAAGTAAAACATTTTTTTTCATGAAACAATTATATTAAGACATAAAAATAATTAAGAAAAGTACATGGGAGATGCACATGAATTACTAAACACAAAGAGTTGCCATATAATTTTTATCAATCTCAGGCATGTAGGGCATCATTTTTTTAATATCTTCATTCTTTTCTTTTGAAAGTAAGTGGCTTTTTTTGGTCTGAATTGACAGTTTTGGTGCAGTTATGGGATATGCTGTAGATTTTTTTTTTCTTAATGATTGGGCACCTGCAAAAACTGAGGTGAAGCCGTCTGCATGTTTTGTTTTAAATGAAACAGTAAAAGGATGATTGGAATAGTATTTTAATTGATTTACTTGAGTAAAGGACACTTTGGTAAAGTTATAGCTTTTAGCTTCAGCTTGAATATTTAAAAAATCAACATCTTTCATCTGCAGGATATTGAAAGGTTTCTGTCGCCTAACAGACTTTAGCATTCTGATCAGACCCAGTGGACTGTATACCTCAGTTTTTTTTAATTTTTGGTCAATGCTGCTATGAACCACATCAACCTCTTGAACACAGCCATGTCCGCTTGCAGAAAACTTTTGAGTGATAGATTCAACATCAGGATGAGCATTTAAAAAATGCTTTATAGCCGTGCTCATAATACTGTTTCTATTTTGCGGAACGCAAGAATCTGACCATAAAATGAGGTTCTTAAGTTGTGGATGGGTGGTAAGCACAGATTCTAAAATTCGTAGGATTGCAGATGCCAAATCATTTTTGGCTCTGCCAGATTGGCTTTCAGACCAGATACAACAATAAACATCTTTATCTAAAGAAAGATGTGCTGTCATGTTATAAACAGACAGCTTCCTAAGATAAAAGAAGTTGGATATCTCAGCCTTGGGAACTGTTTAAACATTTTGTAAATCAAAACAGAGAACAGGATGTCCTGACTGTCTGTCTTTTTTGCGCTCTTCGCGTGCATCTTCTTTTTGTTCAATATGACTTAGATGCTGAGCCCGTTCACAATCACTTAAAATACCTTCAGCACTTTTGATTTTAAAAATTTCACACTTATCACACCTATCTTTTTTTCTTTGCTGGAAAGAAATATTGAACTCAGTTAAAAAAATTTCAGAGTATAAGTGCTTTTTAGCCGGTTGAAATCGTTTTTGCTGACAAAAGTCTTGGTAAAGCTCATACAGTCGACTAATAGACAATTCAGACTCAAAGTATTTTCTATTTGTATTAGCACGGCAATAGTGCGAGTCTATAACCGGAATACTATATATGTGTTTCCTAACGCCATTTCTGACCGCGTCAGGAATTTTCTTTTTTGTATGTTTACCTTGTTTTCTTGGGGTAGGCGTGTTTTTATCTGTTTGGAAATGTTTATAAAAATATGAAATTCTTTGTTGGCTTATGTCAAGAGTGTTTAAAAAGAAAGGTTTGCAAACTCTGATGGGAATCCCTGCCAGGTGAAAAAAGTAGGCAAATGAGTATTGCCGCCTCGATAAAATTGCAGGTGTTCGTTTAGTTTTTTTCACAATGCGTGTTGTATTTTCACTATAAAAGTGTGCTTTGAGGTCATCATTGGGTCCCCAAAATTTGTTAAATAGTAACTCCCGTTGCTCTTGCGGAAAATAAATGTGGCATTTAAATTTACAGTTAGTACAGTCCTTCTCATTATTGATCTCTCTCTTTCTTCTTATCACTTTATTCCTGCTTTTATACTCCTGGCCAGCTTGACGCCTTTTTTATTGACATTGCATTTCCAGCTATCTGGATTTCTGGTTCTTTTACGTCCAACTTTTTTTTTTGTCGAGAGTTGCTCTATTGGCACAACTATTTCTAAATCCGTATGTAGTAGCTTATTGTGGAAACTTGAATCGACACTGTAGAAATAAAAAGTATAAACTTTAGCTACATTTAAAAACAACATAATATTAAAAAAAAATCAAAAATTAATGACAATTGGAATTTCATAAGCATCGTAATTAGCAGGGTAATATAAGTTATTTTTTTACAGTTAGGAAATAAATAGTATAAAGAATTTAGTCTTACTTAAAGACTTTGCACAATATATATATAGTTATTTAAAGGCACAATATATATAGTTATACATATAGTTATATATATATAGTTATACATATAGATTTATAGTTAGTTAACTACTAGTACTGTGTATGAGAGCTAGTCTTAAGTTATTTTAACCCTTTAATGCACGATATTTATATAATAGTTGATAATGCACGATATAATAGTTGACTATTTTATCGTTAAAAGAACTTAAAATGGAATCCAATTATCGGAAAAATAAAATTTTCCTTTTTATTTTCAAATTTTAAAATTACCATAGTAATAGAAACTACTAACGAGTCGGTATTAAGTAATTCAAAGTCAACTGTTTCTTTTGTAACTAAACCAATAAACTTACTTGACGACATTTTGAAAATATCAAAATAAAAAGTCACGTGACTTGCGCTACAACATTGATTTGCAGATTTGGGCATTAGAACATTATAATACTAAAATGTTTTAAAAAAGTGAAATAGAATAAGATAAAACTAACAAATTACGTAAAATTGTAATTAGAACAAAGTCAAATTGAATAAATCTTGACGAAGCAGAGAAGGTAATGATTTATTGATAAGTGGAAATAATACATAATACTTTTTTAAACAATAAAAATTGGTTTTTGCAAAAAAAAAAAAATTGTAGATAGAAAAAGATAATACTGAGGGGACGATATATTGCCGTTTTTTTTACGCTGATTTCTTTGAGCGAATCCTGAAGCTAAACTCATCGTTGTTATGAAATTTAAGTTATTATTCGTTAATGTTAACAAGTAGCTTAACATTTAAAGAGTACACGGGAAAAAACGGCAGAGTCACATTTAAAAAGTTTTGAGAAAGTATATATTAATCATTTATCAAAGTCTTTGTATAAAGTTAGGAGAAAAAGTATTTTGATAAAAGTTACTAATATTTTATTAAAAATGTAAACTTCAGATAAATTAATCAAGAAATAATTTTTTCTTATTTACTTCTATGCTTTATATGAAAACTTTTATATATGATTAATATATACTTTCTCAAAACTTTTTAAATGTGACACTGCCGTTTATTCCCGTGTACTCTTCATTTATATTTGCACTTAAGAGCGCTGTGGTCTTAAAACTATTATGCGGACCTTTTTGTAAACTAATTACTAATTCAAAGAATAATTATGGATTAAATTATGCTAACCAATCATTAATGGATTGGTTAGCATAATTTAATCCATAATTATTCTTTGATTTTATCTGAATTTATTGAATCAAACGAACTAGAATTAGTCGATGTAACTAAGGTCTGGTCCTGCAATTACAAATCGACATCTTACATTACCAAACTCATTGTATATTGATCATATAGCTATTTCAAAGCATACATCTCTTCTAGTATATAAATATATCATTATTCCTCCTTCTTTTCAAAATGTAAGTTATCACTTGCCGCTATCGATTTCAATTGGACTTAAAGGTCAGTATTATCAAGGAAATATAAATAAAATAACAGAGGATTTTAGGATTCCAAGATATCTCTGGAATAATCTAGACTTTGTAAACTTATATAAGGAACACTTAATTACCAGTTTTAATAATCTTAACCTTATTGGTAATTTCGAAAATGAACTTGCCCAAATCTATACTACTATTACTAATAGTAGTACTAAACACTTAAAGTCAAAAAAAATGATCTACTTATTCAAAATCCTGGTGGACTCCCGAGTTAACTCGAAGTCAAAAAATTCTTTCACGTTATTTTCAAAAATGGAGGGAAACGGGATTCGTAAAAGCCTCCACCTCTTTTATCTTTAATTGATACCTCTTTACTCGGAAGAATTTCCGCAAAGCCGTCAAAGCAGCCCAAAACAATAAACTATATCAACAATACATAAAAATTGAAAAACTAAAAAACTCTTACCCAAAAAACTTTTGGAATGTTTTTAAGAGTATAAAAAAGAATTCAAATCCAAAACTTTTTGCTATAAACAATAAAAAGGATAAAGAATCGATTACCGCAGAATTTGCTACTATATTTGAAAAACGATTTAACACTGAAAGGTTAAATCATAGTTCTATTTATCGTCAAATTCCACATTGTGAAAATCCTGATGAAATAGTAATTACAGATGAAAATATAAAAGTCGCTATTTCTTGCCTAAAATTAAATAAATGCCAAGATCATTTCAATATATCTGCAGAACATTTAAAATATGCCCAGTGTGATGCACTAACGCAATGGATAAGAAAATTTTTTCGCTTTTCAATTAATCATGGATGGACTCCTACATCTAAGTTAACTTAAAATATTATACCGCTTGTCAAATCGTATAAAAAATCACTTACCGAACCAAATAACTACCGAGGTATCAGTATTATTCCAATATTTACAAAACTTTTAGAATACCTAACCTTACTTATCAGTCCTGAGATAAAAAAACACACATCCCCTTAAATTTTGTTTCAATAGTAGGAGTTCAACCTTGCATGCTGAATTTGTTATAAGTGAAACAATTAAGCATTACAACAACAATAATTCGTCATTTATTTATGTTCTTTAGATGCTGAAAAAGCTTTTGACAGCTGCAACTGGGACATTCTCTTTGATAAACTATACTTTGATAAAAACTTACCTCTCCAAATAGTTAACACTATATCTTCTTTATACCACTAAAGAAGTGCAACTGTCTCTTACCTAGGTTCTAAATCAGTTTTATTTGCTCTTAAGCAAGGAGTGAGACAAGGATCCATTCTGTCCCCCTACCTATATAACATATACACCGAAAAGTTACTTGAAACTATAAAAAATGATAACGTTGTCGGTACTTCTATACATGGAAACTTCACAGATCTTGTTGCTTATGCTGACGACATTATTCTTCTTAGCTCTACTCTATCTGGTCTTGAAAGGCTGATTATAATGTGTAATATTTAAAATAACTTAAACGGCATAAAGCTCAATGCTGTCAAAATGGAACTGTTGCTTTCCGGAAAAAGACAATTAACTAATTGCAAGATAACCCTAGACGATCATCAAAGAATACCAAATGAAAAACTTAATCATCTAGGTTTTATTTGGGATACACAAAAATCTATTTTTGCCTCACTCAATAGAAGAAATATTAACAATAGGGTATCAAATTTCCAAACAACAGTGCAAACTCTGATTCAGTCTGGTATCCGGTTTGTACATCCATCTTCAATTATTCAATTATATACATCTTTAGCAGTTCCAACGCTAGCTCATTGTCTGGAACTCTGTGAAAATAGAGAGTCAACAATGCAAAGACTTAATAACTTGGAAGAAATGCAGTTAAGTCATTTTTTAATATCTCCAAGTATAGCAAAAACTATATAAACTCTCTATTTAAAGTTCGGGAGATATCGACTTACATACAACAAAATAAAATAAACCTATTTATCCGTCTATTAAATAATAAAGTAACTTTTGAAATCATCAATTCTCAGCTTAACTATTGTTCATTAAAATATTCATTTTTAGATGATATAAAGAAATTATGTATGATCCATAAAATAAATGTGAAAAACTTAATTCAGGATAAGAAGAAAGTGAAAATTAATATTTCAGAAAATATAATTCCTGAAGATACTTATCAACTTTTAGTACAGGCAATTCAATGTTGGAATGCAAAGCAACAGCGAACAATTTTCAAAAATACTCTTGAATAAAACATTCCCAAGTGATCTACTTTATTCTCTCTTTATATATCTTAAACTATTTTTATGTATTTTTACCTTGTAAAAATATTTACAAAGGGTGTTTAATAAAATAATGATAATAATCTTTCAAGTTAATCATTTTACATTAGTTGAACTTTGCTATCAAATCAATAAACTGAAAAAAAGAAAATAATTTTTGAAATTCTTTAATTTTAGACATATATATATCATTTGAAAATGTTATGATTCTGATGTTCCAAACTAAGCTCTTACTTCCTTAAAAAATACATTTGTTGTTCAGGATTTAAATGATGTCTCGAAAGAAAATCTTTTTTTAGATTGTCAAGTTATTTAAACACCATGTCAAACTCAAATTACAAACATAAATGAGATAAGATAAAAAGAATCTCTTGGTATTCAAGCAATAACCAAATATTTTCCGATATGGAAACGAAGATTCTTTTAATGGTAAAATTGAAGATTGCAGAGAGCATAGCTGCAGCATTGATGTCGGAGCTAAAGATCATTTTGAAATAGATTCAATAGGTGAAAAATCAGACAAAGGAAATGCGCATGGATCCACTTCTTCTGATGGACAAGAACAAGAGATAAGTCTAATGATGGTGTGGAAGAAAAAGAATTTAATGCAGTAGATACTTCGAATTCTAATGTAATTAAAAACATTGAGCTTATTCTTGATGACCCTGGTCTAATTGATTTCAAATGGATTGCGCCAATGCATAGTTACAGCGCCATATATTGGCGCTGTAAAGCGCCAAACATATAGCTTTGGGGAAGTTAGGCATATATATGAAAAATTACCAAAAAATTTTAAAGGAAGAAAGTTTTTTGAATCTTTGTTGTTTGCAATAATGAAAGATGAAGGGTCAAATTAGAGTAAGATTTCTTTGCAAATAACTCTGCTTTATTCTGGGGATAAGTAAAAAGATCAGACCGATAAGTTAGAGATTAAATGTTAGACTTACTTTAGTTAATGATACTGTTGAAGACTAACCACTGTTAAAGTCTCTAGAACCTGACATCTGAGATAAGATACAAAATTTAGTAAACTGAAA
>NC_088932.1:9855000-9860000 GCF_038396675.1 Hydra vulgaris | reverse complement strand
CCGACAATAAACTCCTAAAATCTGAGTAAGTTCGTTTTATGTTATAGGACGAAATTAAATTGTTTTATCTAAACTTTCATATTCAGGTTTATTATATTAGGTTCCAGTAAACTAAAAGTTAGTAAAATTACCGCTAAGTATACTTTTATTATTTATTTTTCTTAACTCTTTTTCTTCAAATTCTTTCTTTTTCAGAAATCTATTTTGTAAGCATTTAAAAATAATAAAAAAAGATCCTATTTGTTAAACTCAATTTTGAAAATTTTGAAAAATTATTAAAAAAAATTGAAAATTAAAAAACAAAACAAACATTAAACTTTAGAAAATTTTTTTATGCCAAGTTGACAAAAATTTATTAAAATACTAATTTTGTAAATAAAACTTGTTAATACATCAAAAACCCAAGTTAACCAGTATGGTTAAATTTTCATTTTGATATTCGGATTGCTTGAGGCTAATATAGTTTTGAACGATATTTGGTTATAACAATTTGAGCAAACCCTGTTCCGCTTTTAAACTTTTAAATCAAATTTAAAAATAAAAAGTTGGCTTTAAGTCATAAGTTATTAAAAACTATTAACGTCAAAACCGAGAATGGAGCTTGTTTATGTGCATAATTAGTAATATATATATATATATATATATATATATATATATATATATATATATATATATATATATATATATATATATATATATATATATATATATATATATATATATATATATATATATACAAATATATATAGCCTTTTTTTAAGACGTGTTAAAGGCGTGTTTGTTTGAAAGTTTTTACAAAAAATAATTTTTTTTAAATTATGTTTTTAGGAAGATTTTATCAAAAAAGAAATGAAGCAAATAGAAAGGTCTGATACGGACTGGGTTAAAATTCAAATCAATATAACAAGACTGATTGGCAAGGAAACAGTTTTCGTTGTTGATTTACATCATTTTTGTTTAACCAATCATTTAATAATCATTTTGTTGGTAAATATAATTTTGGTAATGTTATTAGCTCTACTTTTTTTAAAACTTTTGGCTAATAAAGCAGATAAGTTGAAAGATCTACGGCAAAGTCATATGACAGAATTTTTATTTTTATTTTTAAATGTATTATGGGTTTTGTTCTACTGTTTGTTAATCACCGACACTTTATTTTGGTGGTTTTCTTCTTCTTGCTTTAAAACAAGTCCAAGAACTTTGATATCGTATCACCTTTTCGCTATCTTCGCGTATCACATTATTGATTTTTTTGAGAACTCGTATATAAAGAAGAAATGTTGCGTTTTTGAAATAAACAACCTGCAAAAGGATAAAAAGACAATAATTGAAGTCAGTACTTTGTAAAACTACAAGTTATTAATCATAAAGTAAAAATGTCACGAAATTTGTAATAAAAAAAATCGCAAATTAATGCAAATAAATAATATCAGAAATCTAACTCTTAAAAAACTTTATAATGAAGGTTTTGTATTTTTTCTTTATAGTACGATGTTTCTTAACCATTTTTTTTTAAATTTATTAAAACCGTTTGTTAAAATTATAATCAAAAAATTACAGTAATAAAAAATCTGGTGGAAGCATTAAGAAGACAAATTCAATCGATTTAAGAGATTTTCATATTCAACCAATATCAGATATTTTTTTTTTCAACCAATTTTAGGTGGTTTTTCTTTTAACCAATAGTGTGTATTTTAAACTATTTATTTTTAAATATTTTGTTTCACAGCCGCAATGGAGTGTACATACATTGACTGAGAGTTTTGAGTTGAGCAAGCACTCTTTTAATTTAAAGAAAACTCTTTTCAAATATTGAAACTTGATCTACCAAAAAAGTATACAAAATACATGCCGGAATAAACTCAGTTAATGAAACGCAGATTGAAAAAACATTCAATCAAAAATAAAGGAGTTTGAAAACTTTTACAGAAATACAATAAGTTGAAAATTAGCGAGCACCTCGGCGCCACTCTGGGGGGGGGGGGGGGGAGGGGGAGGGGGAGGGCGCCAAAAAGAAGAAAAAATAATACAAATAAATAAATTCACAACTCAGATCCAGAGCCAACAACTGCTCAGTGACTAACAGAAACACAGCTGAATTAAAAAACAAGTTCAAGAACAAGAGTCAGTCAGCCAGAATTCGAACCACCAGTAACAAGTAACCCCAAGAAAATTTAAAATGATCCCAAACCTCAGATCTTCTAAATGTGCCAACGTCTTTGAAAGTAGCTATGTTTTATTTTACTTTTTATTTCTTTTCAATTTTTTTCAAAAAGTAAATAAACAGTGGTCAAACGGTTACTGTTCATTTAATTTTTAACAGGAAAAAAACTGACACATTCTGAATTGCAATGGTTTTACACATGACTGCTTGTATTTTTATATTGGTCAGACAAACACTGTTTTTCTAAAATTTAAATAGCTACAAATAAATCAAAATGAAAAGAACATTGTTTTCAAAAAATGTAGCAAATTTTAAAACATTTTTATTTATATTTTAGCTGTATTTATCGAAATGACCGTAAAGGCATTTTTTCTGAAAGTTCGAACTTTTAAGAGAATAAAGCTCGAATCTGAACGTCGAAATTTTGGCTTAAAGTTCGAACGCTCGAACTCGATCACGTTCGAGCTAGCATTACATACATACGTATTAGTAATACTAAATCAACCTAAAATCATGGTGAAACTTATGAGTTTTTAATATTTCAATATAAATCAATATGAAATATAAACATTTCAGCTAAACTAAAATTATCAATGCGAAAGGTAAGTGGTAATATCATACTAAAACTGAGTTATACAATTTTAAGAGTTTACATATTCTAAAATGACAAAATTTCAACACTTAAATCGTTGTACAGCATTCCACGTCCAAACATTAAACGTGACTGAAAACGCGTCTTCTATACATAGAATATATATTGCTTAAAGCAGTTAAGACCATCAATTTATGATAGATGTAAACGAGTTCGACTCCGAGAATTCAGCCTTTAGTTTACAACGATTTTAAAATCTACAAATTAAAACTTTATAATATTTAAGTAGAGAAACTAATCTTAATCATCACAATATTATTTTTCGAATTCAGACATGCCAAATACACAAACTTAGTGGGGCTCAGCGTCTAAAAAAACAAAAAAATGATGAGAAAGAGACATTAAAGTCCAAAGAATTAATGAGCAAGTTTCTATATTCAAAGAAAGCGAAAACAGATGATGTAAAAATGAAGGAATGGTTGAAGATTTTCCTATTCCTGCTCTATTGTCATTTTTGATGTTGACTTTTTAAAATTTGACCAAACAACATAGCGACCTATCATGTCGCAAGGTCTTAGAACTGAGATCATAGCTCGCGGATCGGATTTATTTCATAACAAGAATGGACCTTTTGTTGCAAACTCAGGAGGACATTAAATGAACTCGACGTGGTTCAAACGACGACTTGCTAATGGTGATGAAGTGGGTCGTTCGTGGTTGTTATATTCACCAGTTAACGAGGCAGCTTATTGTTTCTTTTGTTTATTATTCCAAACTTCCAGCTCAAATTCACAATCTTCCTCTGAATCTACTGGTAGATTCATTAACTGGAGACACACAGAGCGATTAAAAGTTCACGAGAACAGTCCCTGTTACCGCAAATCATTTACTATATGGAAAGAAGCTGAACGAAGAATAATTTATGGAAAAGAAATAGATTCAGAACTCGAAGCCCAAATTGAATCTGAAAAGCAACACTGGCGAAATATCTTAAAAAGAATTCTTTGTTGTATTTAAAGTTCTTGCTTCTCAGAACATGGCTTTACGTGGTCATAGAGAAAAACTTAGTACTGCTGATGAAAAAGCCAATATTGGAAACTTTCTTGCCGTTTTGAAACTCCTTGCTGAGTATGACCTTCTCACTGCAAACCATCTACAGTATGCTAAAGAAAATCCAGGGTATTGCTGATGAAAGCAGTGCCCTGATGAAAGCAGTACCTCTTATCTATCTTCAGACATTCAAAATGAATTCATCAACCTACTTGCCTGTACTGTTAGAGATTAGCTCCTCACCAGTATCAAAAGAAGTAAGTATTTTGGTATCTTACTTGATTCGACTCCTGATCTGGGACATCGCGATCAGTTATCCGAAGTAATAAGATTTGTGGACATTGATTTTGTTACTAAATATGTTGTGATCAAAGAGTCATTTCTTGGATACATTGAAACCCATACCAAAGAGCAACTCTTGAAACTGTTATTACTAAGAAACTTGAGTCGGACAACCTACCACTGGCAGATTGTAGATCCTAATGTTACAACAACGCTGTTGTCATGACAGAACATACCTCTGGGCTTCAACAACGTGACCGAAAATCTTTGAGCATTGTTTGTGAAATGTGCCATAGTTTGAGCTTGGTGTGAGTTCATGCTGCTAAAGTAGATCCTTTAGTCATAACATTTTTTGGAACAGTTGAAAGCATTTATCTATTTTTTTTTCTCGTTCGACTCAGCGTTGGGAGCAATTGAAAAATGCTGTTAAGATCACTGTTGAACGGGAAGCAGAAACCAGATGGAGAGCAAAAGCAGAAGCTGTCAAAGCAATTTCTGAAGGAGTCACTGAATTGGTTGAACTTCTTGAATGTCTTTCAGATAACATAAGCAAGAAGATGGATACAAGAAATGAAGTTAGAACATTACTTCAAAATGTTCTCAAATTTTATTTCATTGTTTTACTTCATTTCTGGAACAACATTCTTGGAAAAGTAGACGGCGTTCAAAAACAACTACAAGATCCCGCAATGAACTTTAAAGATGCAGCATCTGATATGGAAATGTCGGAAAATTATCTCAAAGAATTTCGTGATCATTTGTGCTAAAATGCAATTGAGTATAGCATGGGCAGATGTATGGAATGGGGAATTGAAGTTGAGAGGAGAGTCAGGCGACGGTGAATAATGCCAGGTGAAAGGGCTGGAGATAGTGGCCTCTCTGCTGAAGATGAAGTTAGCAGAGTTTTGAAAA